>NW_019264767.1:21984-69071 GCF_002742605.1 Olea europaea var. sylvestris
CAAACTTATACAGTACATTGTCCTCAATGTAAATGTAAAGTTAGAAAAGCATAATTTAAAAATATATACACAACTTGGCAAATAGAGGTAAACAACACTCCCCTAATCAAAGTGGTGGTTGTGGTGTGTAGCTGGGACCCGCAGCATGATCTTCAGGAGGAGACGAAAGGCGAGATAGGATTTGTCTCATCAACTCTGTCTGCTGTGCTTGCTCGGCCTGAATGGATTGAAGCCTATTCTCCATACTTCCCAATCGATCCCAGGTTTCGTTCACTCGCCACTGTATGCCATCCATTCTCCCAGCATACATGTTGAACCTACCATTCATGGTCTCCACTTCCCTTCGTGCCGCTGTGGCTTCGGTCAAAGCACCCCTTGTGTAGTCTCGGGAAGAGTAGAGGTCTCTCTACACTTTTTCAACAGTGGTAGCCATGGTCTCGAAACTCTACTGGAGATGCTGTATGTCCCGGCTAGTTCCAGTGGTGGTGGCGAATATCTGCCTCAATACCTGATTGTCCATATTAACCTGGGGTGGTGGTGGAGGAATTTGAGGCATATCAAGGTCTGCATCTGCTTGACCTTCCTCATTCAATTGCTGTCGTCGTCTTGCATTTTCTAATTTCTGTTGGTGCTTCAGTCTCGCTCGGTCTTGGGCCTCTAGTGTGGATTGCTTGATGAAGGGGCTTGGCTTTTTCGGTGCTTCCCCAGGTTGAATTTGTATGCCTACTGCTCGACATATTCCACTTATCAGACTAGGAAAAATCAGAGAGTAGTGCCTATCACCCCAAGTGCCTGTACCCTGGATTTGGTTGTAGATATATGTGGCTAGATCAATCTTATGTCCTCGAACCAAATGGTATATGAATCCGGCCTTTGGATTTGTAAATGTTGTTCTGTTGGATATAGGCTCAACGTTGTGGCACATGAATAACCATAAAATTGTTATGGATGGGGTGAGATCTATCTGATACCAGTCTGCTGTAGGTAGAGGCCAAGCATTTTCACATCCCAACAAAATTTCAGCAACCTCATTCCAGTTAAAGTCTTCTGGGATAGGGACGACATTATTCCAGGATAAATGATAGTAGTCATGAATAACCTCTAGTGAGAACATAATCCACTTGCCCCTAACCCATGTCTGATGTAAGTGTTCCGATCCGGGAGTGTCGATTTCTGTGTTGAAATTTGCATAAAACTCCTTTGCTAGATTTTCATACATCGGATGAGGTCTTTCTATCACCTTTTCCCAGCCACAGTTGTGAATTAGATATGCTATTTCAAAGTTGGGAAAATCTTCTAGCTTAACTAGCCTCTCGGGAATGACTGCCCAATCACGCACAACATTGGCGTATCGGGATGCTTTATCTGATGATAGAAATCTTCTAACACCCCCTTCGTGCTCTCTTGTTCGGGCTGTTCCAGATGAGGAGCCGACTTTCTCTTTTCCTTTCAAAGTTCTTTTAGGTGGCATCCTGCAAAAGTAAATACAAAATATCAATCACTTGGTGTAGGAAAAACGAGTATGATTAACCTTTGAAATCAAAATCCCCCAAACTTTCTTCAACATGCACATGTACGTGTGATTATGCAATTTTTCAAAACATGAACATCAATATAACTCTAACATTGCATAAGTATGGAAAACTCAAAATTATGGCTCTAACATGCATTTTTAGAAAATTTGATCCATGACCAAGTGACTATCTTCAGCCCCGGGCATCACCGAGAAATATCGAAATTTTCTCGGGCACGCTTTGGACATGTGAAAGTACTCAATAACATCTAGCATATATCCAAATTTCACCTTAATCGGAGGTCGTTTGCATAAGAAAATATGGGGGCGAAGGTAGTGATGTGAGTGGGTATGTTGAGCCATGAAGTGCTTATGTGAACTTAAATGTTGAGGTAGTGTTTTTCAAATGAAATTTCACATGATTGTTCGACAAATAAGATACACAATAGCGATGTAAACTATCGCATAAGTGAAAAGTTCAAGAATTTAAAACATGCGTCAATGTGGCATTTCGTCGAACATGTGGTGAGCAATGTGAATTACTTCCTATTTCTTCTAAAACACTACCAAGAATTTTCCCCCAATTCACAACACCATGTCATACTACATTATACATTCTAACCAATTCCAAAACATTGAATGATAAACGGTAAAATGAAGCTCGAAATTACGGATTAGAAGAACATACCTTGTATTTCCAATTTTCTTGTTAAATGAAATGTTGTACTCAATGTATAGTCCAATCGAAATTGGGTGCTTGAATTGTGAATGTGTGAAGTGGGTGCAAGTGAAGAGTGATATGTGTGTGGTGTGCAAGTGTGAGGGTGGGTAAAGTGTGTGCGAGTGTTTTCGAGTGTGAAGATTAGGGGGGAAAGTGTGGGGTGAATGGTGTGGTCACGGGTTAAAAGCTGTGACCACAACACTATGGGACCGCATAGTGTTACACTATGCGGTCGTATAGTGCAATCAATTTGCCCCTTGGTATTTCGGTTGAGGTCTATGCGACCGGATAGACCAATTGTCTATGCGGCCGCATAGACAAACCGGTTTTCAAAATTATTATTATTATTATTTTTTTTTCTATCCAAAACATGACTTAAAATTTAAACTCCTCCAAAATCGATTTGTTCACTTAAAAATTTTTTTGACTCGCCTTGCTATATTCCCAAAAAATTGAAAATTTTGACTTGAAAAAGGAATATGCTTATCGAAAACTTGGCACCAAAATCGATTTTTCATAATTATTGACCCGCATTCTGATAACTTAACCAAAACGAACATCTTCGCACATCGGAATGCGTGCCTCACACTCGAACACCCAAACACTTCATTTAGCACCCATTCATGCAACATTAAACGTGTAGTGCCTAGGCTATCATACAAAATATGATCGATGACCTTCGAAACAAACTAAACCCAAACAAATTCCTAAACTAATGCAATGCAATAAAATAAATTTAAGGATACAGTGGGTTGCTTCCCACTCAGCGCTAGGTTATAGTCGATAGCTCGACTTTACCGTATTGCGTTATTCTGGCGATCCAAGATGGACGGTAGACTTGTCCTTTGAGAAATCACCGCCCCAATAGTGCTTCAAACGCTGTCCATTAACTTTGAATGTCCCCTTGCTGTCGTGAGTGATCTCAACCGCTCCATGTGGAAACACTTGTGTAATGGTACATGGACCAGACCATCTCGATCTCAATTTTCCTGGAAACAGTTTAAGCCTGGAGTTGTAGAGTAGCACTTTTTGCCCCACCTTAAAGTCACGCCTCTGGATATGCATGTCAAGCCATTTCTTGGTGCGCTCTTTGTAGATCTTTGAGTTCTCGTAGGCTTCCATTCTGAGCTCATCCAGTTCATTCAGTTGTAATAGCCATTTTTCACCCGCAACCTTCAAATCCAAGTTCAACTTCTTCATTGCCCAGTAGGCATGGTGTTCGATCTCAAGAGGTAGGTGACATGCTTTCCCAAAAACCAGTCGATATAGTGACATTCCTATAGGGGTCTTGAATGCAGTCCTGTAGGCCCACAAGGCATCATCCAGTTTCTTTGACAAATCCTTTCGTGATGAGTTGACTGTGACTTCGAGTATTCGCTTCAATTGCCTATTGGATACTTCGACCTGTCCACTGGTTTGGGGATGGTATGCGGTGGCAATACGGTGTTTAACGCCATATTTCACTAACAACTGCTCGAACTGACGATTGCAAAAATGTGTGCCCCCGTCACTGATTATGGCTCTTGGTGTTCCAAACGGGGTAAAAATGTTCTTCTTTAAAAACTCAATCACCACTTTCCCATCATTAGTAGGTAGTACAATAGCCTCGACCCACTTCGATACATAATCCACAGCCACTAATATGTATTGATTTGAAAAAGATGGTGGAAATGGTCCCATGAAGTCGATCCCCTAGACGTCAAATAATTCCACCTCTAAGATACTATTCAAAGGCATCTCATTTCTTCTAGATATGTTACCCGTGCGCTGACATCGATCACACCTCTTCACAAATTCAAAAGCATCTTTAAAGAGTGTAGGCCAGTAAGAACCTGATTGAAGAATCTTCGCAGCTATTTTCGAAGCACCAAAATGCCCTGCATATATAGATGAGTGACAATTTTCTAATATCAAAGGCACCTCTTCCTCTGGTACACAGGGACGAACAATTTGATCAGCCCCCCGCCTGTAGAGAATGGGATCTTCCCAAAAATAATATTTTAATTCAGCGAAGAATTTCTTCTTCTGGTGACTTGAATAATCTGGCGGTATGATAGACCTGGCTAAATAGTTAACTATATCTGCATACCAGGGTGTTTCCATCTCACCAAAAATCTGTTCGTCTGGGAAGATTTCGTTTATTTCCACTGTCTCTGTCCGTTCTGTGTCCTCAAGCCGAGATAGGTGGTCCGCCACCATGTTTTCACTGCCTTTCTTATCCTTAATTTCCAAGTCAAACTCTTGAAGTAGTAATATCCAATGAATGAGACGTGGCTTAGCATCCTTCTTTTCCATTAAGTACCTGATAGCAGCATGATCTGTGTAGACTATGACCTTCGACCCCACAAGGTATGATCGAAATTTGTCAAATGCATAGACTATAGCAAGAAGATCTTTCTCCGTAGTGGGATAATTTAAGTGAGCATCATTTAAAGTCTTACTTGCATAGTAGATCATGTGAAATACCTTATTCCTTCGTTGACCCAACACGGCTCCCACAGCATAATCACTGGCGTCACACATTAATTCAAATGGTAGGCTCCAATCCGGTGTGATAATTACAGGTGCTGAAGTCAACTTCTCTTTCAAAGTGTTAAAGGCCTGCAGACACTCATCAGTATACTCAAATGTGGATTCCTTCATCACCTAATTCAAATGGTAGGCTCCAATCCGGTGTGATAATTACAGAGGTTTCGTAATTTTTGAAAAATCCTTGATAAACCTTCTGTAGAATCCAGCGTGCCCAAGAAAACTACGAACACCCTTCACTGAGGTAGGTGGTGGTAAATTCTCGATCACCTAAATCTTTGCCCTGTCCACTTCAATACCCTTTGCTAAAATTTTGTGTCCCAACATAATGCCTTCCTGTACCATGAAGTGGCATTTCTCCCAATTTAACACCAAGTTGGTCTCCATACACCGTTGTAGCACAAGACTTAGATGCTCCAAGCACTCATCAAATGAAGATCCAAACACAGAGAAGTCATCCATGAATACCTCGATGAATTTCTCAATCATGTCTGAGAAAATAGCCATCATGCACCGCTGAAAGGTAGCGGGAGCATTGCATAATCCAAATGGCATCCTTCTGTATGCAAAGGTGCCATAGGGGCAAGTGAAAGTGGTCTTCTCCTGATCGTCTGGTGCTACTGGAATCTGATTATACCCGGAGTACCCATCTAGGAAACAGTAGTGCGAATGCCCTGCTAATCTCTCCAGCATCTGATCAATGAATGGTAATGGAAAGTGATCCTTTCGAGTAGCTGTGTTTAGTTTACTGTAGTCAATGTAAACTCTCCATCCAGTCACTGTCCGTGTAGGAATCAACTCATTTTTCTCATTTTCTATCACTGTGATTCCTCCTTTCTTGGGAACAACTTGCACCGCACTGATCCATGCACCATCTGATATTGGATAAATAATGCCTGCATCTAGCAACTCCAATACCTCAGCTCTAACCACTTCCTTCATGTGTGGATTCAATCTCTGCTGCCCATCAATGCTTGGTTTAAATTTTTCCTCCATGAGTATCTTATGCCTGCATATAGATGGGCTGATCCCCTTTATATCTGCAATCGACCATCCAATAGCTGTTTTATTCTCCCTTAACACCCGAAGTAATTTCTTCCTCTACCTCACTGACAGTGCTTGATATAATAACCAGTAGTGTAGAAGATTCCCCCAGGTACGCATATCGAAGATGTAGTGGCAGTTGTTTGATTTGGGAGGTTTCACAATAGATGGCACTGATTTTGTAGTCCTAGTTCCCAGCTCTTCATAGTAGCGTCGGCGCATATATGGCTAGTTACTTTCCAAAAATCGAGCACATGTCTCAATCTCACTTGAATCAGAATGGGTGGATTGTGAATGTACAATGCATGCCTCGTATGCATCGGAAGGATGATGTAGCCGAAATGTGTCTTGAACTATTCGATCGACTACATCGATCTGGAAACAACTCTCTGACTTAGTAGGGAATTTCATTGCTTTGAACACGTTGAATGAGATTTGCTCGTCACCAAGCCTCAATATCAACTGCCCCTTCTGAACATCGACAATCGCTCTCCCAGTGGCTAAGAAAGGTCACCCCAAAATGAGTGGAACATCCTTATCTTTTTCCATGTCCAAGATGAGAAAATCGGCTGGAAATATGAACTTCTCCACTTTTACCAGCACGTCTTCAATGATTCCTCTTGGATGTGTAAGGGATCTATCTGCTAACTACAATGTCACTGTGGTGGCTTTTGCTTCTCCCAAGCCGAGTTTCCTGAAAATAGAAAGAGGCATTAGATTAATACTTGCACCCAAATCACATAAAGCTTTATCAAAATGATAGTCTCCAATAGTGCAGGGTACAGTAAAACTCCCTGGATCTTTCAGTTTTGGAGGTAGCTTTCTCTGGATTCTGGCGCTGCATTCCTCAGTCAACATTACTGTTTCGTGTTCTTCTATCTTTCACTTGTTGGAGAGGATATCCTTCAGGAATTTTGCATAGCTCGGCATCTGGACAAGTGCTTCAGCAAATGGGATGTTGATGTGCAGTTTCTTGAAGACTTCAAGGAACTTACTGTATTGCTGATCCATTTTATACTTTCTCAACCTTTGTGGAAACGGAATAGGAGGCTCATGAGGGTTAACAGGATTAGTATTTTTACCCTGTGATGTCTTGGAATTCCTCTTAACCTCATCTTCTGTTGCATTGTCAGTTTGCTCCACAATTTCTTCCTCCAAGGTTGGCATTGATTCCTTGTTGGCTCCCGAACTTTTTACATGTGGTTCCGGCAGTTGTACTCCACTTCTGGTTGTTATAGCCTTTGCATGTTCCTTAGGGTTAATTTCAGCATTGCTGGGTAGGTTTCCTGGTGCTCTACCCGTCATGGAAATTACCATCTGTCCCACTTGTGTCTCCAAGTTCTTGATCGCTGCACTTTGATCTTGAAGCGTTGTTTCCGTCCTTCACATAAATTGGTTATTGGCTTCCATGTACTGATTGGTTTGTGCCATAAATTTCTCGACCATATCCTCCAATGGTGGCTTTTTGTCTTGCTGCTGATATTGACCTTGTGGTCTGTTTTGATTCTGATTAGCCCATGAGAAATTTGGGTGTTTTCTCCAGCATGGATTGAAGGTTTTTGAATGTGGGTTATTCTGCTGGCATTGACCCCATTGTGCGAATTCTGCATGTTCTACTCCTTGTGCTAGAATTGGGTAAGTAGCAGTACTGTGATCTGCTCCACATTCTTCACAACTCTACTTCATAACTTGCTTAGCAGTGGCGGTTTGTGAAATGCTTTCAACCTTATGGAATAAGGAATCTATTTTCACCGACAGTGCTGAGTAAGTATCTACTTCATACAACCCAGGTGCTCTCTTCTAAACTACTCGATCTGTAGACCACATAGCTGAAGTTGTAGCCATCCTCTCAAACAGCTCCCAGGCCCGTCAATTGTTCTTGTAGAGATAGACCCGTCAGATGATGCATCCACCATACTCTTGAATGATGGGAGTAATCCAGTGTAGAAAAATCTGATCTGGGTCTTCTTGTCAAAGCCATGTTGCGGGCACTTCCTTAACATGTTCTTGAAATGGTTCCATGCCTCTTCAAATGATTCTGACTCGATCTGGTTGAATATTGAGGTGTCATGCCGCATTTTAGCTACTCTAGCTGGCGAGAAGAACTTGGTGCAGAATTTATGAGCTAGCTCGTTCCAAGTAGTGATGCTTCCGACAGGGAGTGAATCTAGCCATTCAAGTGCTTTATCCCTCAAGGTGTGCGGGAACAAGCGCAGTCTTATAGCATCATCAGAGATACCTTGGTATCTGAAGTATTGACACATATCAAGAAATCGAGATATGTGTGTATGCAGATTCTCACTAGCCATCCTATGGTATTGATGCCCATTCTGAAACAATTGAATCACGTTTGTCTTCAGTTGGAAGTTCAGTTGCCCAAATGGAGGATATACAATACTAGATTGACTTTACACCACCAATGGTGCCATGAAATCCCCAAGTACCGTATTTCCATCCTCTTCCACTGCCAAACCTTCGTTGAGTGGAATTCCTGGTCGATTTTGCTCATTAGCCATTTTTTGTACCACTCTTGCTTCCCTTTGCCTGTGACGGAATGTGCGTTCGGTCTATGGATCTATAGGGACCAAGTCTTGATCAGGTGCTCCTTGCATACAAGCCCTGATATGGCAGAATTAACATAAAAATTCAATATAAACAATAATAAAATAAATTTAATAAAATTAGCAAGTACTAAACTAAATAAGTTCGAATTAGTGTCACAAAAGATAGAATTACAACTAAAATTCAATCCCCGGCAACGGCACCAAAAACTTGTTCACGAAATATTTCTTTCAATTTTAAAACCCACCGCAAGTGTACGGTTCGTTAACAAGTAGTAAAATGGACTATGAGTCCAAGTATCGTTCCCACGAGGATTGAATTAGCTCTAATTAGACTAATGTGACCTTAACCGAGTCTAATTGAATGAAAATTTAGTTTAAATGTGAAAACCCCTAATTGTGGGAGAAATCCCAAATTTGAAACCCTAATTTTGAAGAAAACCCTAATTTCGAAATTTCCCTAATTAGATGACTCAACAACTCAATTAAAATGTAAATATGCAATTTTGGAAGTTAATGTATAGAAATAAAGTGAAATAGAATCATTAGGATCTCGAATCCCAAATTGATTACCAAAAACCCTAATTTCACAAATTCAATGAATCGATGGAAAAATGCCAATTCAATGTTCCTAAACCTATCCAATATACTTTCTCGATATATATTAAACCTACTCTTGCATACCACCAGCCTATATTTCTATGGATGATACAAATATACAAGAATGCATGAATTTCTATGAACAATTAACGAATTGCATAAAGCATAGGGGTATATTTCTATCCCCTATCGGACCCTATGTTGATTTATATTTTATCGAATCTATTCCACTTCTCTCGAATGTAAGAAATAAATCATCTAATCTCACATAATATATGGCCAATAATTATGGATGCAATGAAAACATATAAATCAAGCATATTATCCAAACAAAACTTTATATTGAATTCATGAGATATAAGAATTTAATAGTAATCAAAGGTTCATCGATCTCCTAATGAATTTAAAACCCTAGCCTACAATCATGATTACTGAATCAAGAAATAAAAATGAAATTAAAAGATATAAAGAATACACCCGTATGAAAATCCTTGTTTTCTTGTATGAAATCTTGAAATCCTTCTTGAATCCTTCTGAAATCAACCCAAGATTGTGTTTTTGTGCCCCCAATTCGTCTCTCTGGTCGTTCCCCCCTCTTCTGGACGTATTTTTGTATCTTATATCGCGTCCAAATTAGGTTAAAAAAAGATTTGGAGTCGAAAAAGGAAACTGCAGAAACGCCCCGAAATTATACCTATGCGACCGCATAGAAGGATACTATGCGGTCGCATAGGTCACTTGAAGTTCACCAATTTTTCCCTGCATCCATCTATGCAACCGCATAGATTGTTACACTATGTGGTCGCATAGTTTGGCCATCTATGAAGTCCCTTCATTTTGGTCCCCGAACTTTCCTTGTTGCTTCTTTTGACTTCTTTCTTCGATTTCTTCATCTTTCCAACAAATTTTATCCTCCAATTGATGATTGACACCATCAAATCTCATGCCACTCATTTGGCTCATCTTTCGAGTATCTGCGCTTTAGTCCTCCAACTTTCAATTGTCTTCATTTCAGTCCCTCTTCAATACTTTCTCCCTCCAATTATTTTTCTTTGTCCTTAAGCTCATACTCAGCATGTTGTTACTCTCGTTTTGCATTTAGCTCAACCGCTCGAACTATCACTTTGTTACGTTTTGGTCCTTCTTCGGCTCTTTTCTCCTGAATTCCACAATTTCCATTGAAATACCTACATTGCATGAATTTAACTAGCTTATGTCACAATTCAACCATTTTATCCATGTTTAAGTCAAGTTTGTGAACCAAATAATTGTGTAAAAACACACTTATCAGGCAGTTTCGATCGACCGATTGTAGTCCGATTGACAATGCATAGCCTTCAGTGTTCCCTTTTATTTAGATATCATTTTCCAAATCGAATGTTTCCTATGTCGAAAATGGGTCTCAAATGAAACTAAAAATCCAAAGTATACTTTAGTCATCCAATATTCATGTCTTAGTGCCACTAAGGTGTCTAGAATTATTTAGGGTTCTACAAATAGCAATGTTCAATCGATAAGAACGTTGCGACATGTACACTATAATGAATACTTTACTATACACTTTGCCACGTGACATTATCCCGTTGGATAGTTTAAATTTCAAACAGTTTTCCCACTCAATTGACCCTTGACAACAACGCAAGTGTCAAACAACATGTTAAAAATCAGTGTACAAATAGCAAAGTTCAATCGGTAAGAATCTTGCTACATGTACACTATGGTGTACACTTCAGTTTACACTTTGTCTCTTAACATTACTTTGTTGGAAAGTTTAAATTTCAAATAGTTTTCCCACCTAATTGACACTTGACAACAATGCAAGTGTCAAACAACTTGTCAAAAATCAGTATACAAATAGCAAAGTACAATTGGTAAGAATCGTGCTACATGTACACTATGGTGTACACTTCAGTTTACACTTTGCCACATTACGTTACCCTGTTGAGCAGTTTAAATTTCAAACAGTTTTCCCATCCAATTTACACTTCACAACAATGCAAGTGTCAAACAATGTGTCAAAAATCAGTGTACAAATAGCAAAATTCAATCGGTAAGAAACTTGTAAATGTAAACTATGTTGCAGACTTTAGTTTACACTTTACCACGTGACATTACCCTGTTGGACAGTTTAAATTTCAAACAGTTTTCCCACCCAATTCACACTTAACAACAATGTAAGTGTTAAACAACGTGTCAAAAATTAGTGTACAAATAGCAAAGTTCAATTGGTAAGAACCTTGCTACATGTACACTATGGTGCACACACTTTAGTTTACACTTTGTCACGTGACATTACTCTATTGGACAATTTAAATTTCAAACAGTTTTCCTGTCCAACTGACACTGGACAATAATGCAAGTGTCAAATAACGTGTCAAAAATTAATGTATGAATTGAAAATTTCAATCCGTAAGAACCTTGCTACACATATACTATGGTATACACTTTAGTTTACACTTTATTACGTGACATTACCCTGTTTGACAATATAAATTTCAAACAGTTTTCCCATTGAATTGACACTTGACAACAATGCAAGTGTCAAACAACGTGTCAAAAATCAATGTACAAATAACAAAGTTCAATCGGTAAGAAACTTGCTATATGTACACTATGGTGTATACTTTAGTTTATACTTTGCTACTTGATATTACCCCATTGGACAGTTTAAATTTCAAACACTTTTCTTCATATGATCCAGGAGTCGAGCCCGACAAAGGCAAGTGCGACACGAGACCCGTTGATAGTCGATGGCGAACCAATAACGCGATCAAGGGCAAAGCAAGTGAAACAAGCGATGGGATTGCTCGTTCAAGAAACCATTAATGGAACCATGTTCGGAACTCAAAATTGAGCAACTTTCATGTTTGGGTCAAAGGCCGAATCAACTTGGATCAATTTTGTTATCAAGCAACGAAATCGGAGGCTGAAAACAAGTCTGTGCGGCCGCATAGACCAAAACACCATGCGGCTGCACACATTCATACCGAAAATCAAAACACCAATTCTTGTGGAACCATGCGACCGCATGGAAATAAACCATTGTAAGAACTTTTGACCAAATTTCCTAGTTTCGATAGAATTCTTATGAAATCAAATTATTACCATAATTTGATGGGTTTGGACGTTTTTATTCATTAGTATAAATAGGAGAATATTTTTCATTGTAAGAACTTTTGACTTTTTGCTTAATATTATAGATAGAGAATTTTTCTTTCAATTTCTTGTTCTTCTTGAACAATCTTGGAACTTATCAAGATTCAATTTCTTGTGGCGTTCTAAACAATCGGATTGTGGGTTCTTTTAATTGTAATCAAGGGATTTTAGGTTCTTCTCTAATCTAGGGTTTCTTAGTTCAATTCTTGGGGTTCAAGATCCAAAATCGGGTTAGTATTGGCGTTCTTGGGTTTCGCATCAATCTCGTTGTGGGTTTCGTAGTTTCCATTGCTACAGGGTTCGCATCATTTCCCATCCAATTGACACTTTACGACAATTCAACTTTCAAACAACGTGTCCAAAATCATTGTACAAATAGCAAAGTTCAATCGGTAAGAACCTTGTTATATGTACACTATGGTGTACAATTTAGTTTACGCATTACCACGTGATATTACCCTATTGGACAGTTTAAATTTCAAACAATTTTCCTATCTAATTGACACTGGACAACAATGCAAGTGTCAAACAACGTGTCAAAAATCAATGTACGAATTGCAAAGTTCAATCAGTAAGAACCTTGCTACACGTACACTGTGGTGTACTCTTTAGTTTACACTTTATTACATGACATTACCCTGTTTGACAGTATAAATCTCAAACAATTTTCCCAACCAATTGACACTTGAAAAAAATTGCAAGTGTCAAACAACGTGTCAAAAATCAGTGTACAAATAGCAAAGTTCAATCGGTAAGAACCTTACTACATGTACACTATGGTGTATACTTTAGTTTACACTTTGCCACTTGAGATTACCCCGTTGGATAATTTAGATTTCAAAGAGTTTTCCCCATCAAATTGAAAATTGACAACAATTCAAGTGTCAAACAACGTGTCCAAAATCATTCTACAAATAGCAAAGTTCAATCTGTAAGAACCTTTCTACAGGTACACTATGGTGTACACTTTAGTTTACACTTTGCTACGCGGCATTACCCCATTGGACGGTTTAAATTTCAAATAGTTACCCAATCCAATTTACACTTGACAACAATGCAAGTGTCAAACAACCTATCAAAAATCAGTTTACAAATAGCAAAATTCATTCAGAAAGAACCTTGCTTCACGTAAAATATGGTGTATACTTTTTTTTACACTTCACCACGTGACATATCCTTGTTGGACAGTTTAAATTTCAAACTGTTTTCCCACCCCTTTGACACTTGACAACAATGCAAGTGTCAAACAACGTGTCAAAAATCAGTGTACAAATAGCAAAGTTCGATCAGTAAGAACCTTGCGACATGTACACTATGGTGTACACTTAACTTTACACTTTGCCACGTGACTTTACCCAGTCGGACAGTTTAAATTTCAAACAATTTTCCCAGCCAATTAACACTCGACAACAATGTAAGTGTCAAACAACATGTCAAAAATTAGTGTACAAATAGCAAAGTTCAATCGGTAAGAACCTTACTACATGTACACTATGGTGTATACTTTAGTTTACACTTTACCCCTTGAGATTACCCCGTTGGATAATTTAGATTTCAAAGAGTTTTCCCATCAAATTGACAATTGACAACAATTCAAGTGTCAAACAACGTGTCCAAAATCAGTGTACAAATAGCAAAGTTCAATCGGTAAGAACCTTTCTACAGGTACACTATGGTGTACACTTTAGTTTACACTTTGCTACGCGGCATTACCCCATTGGACGGTTTAAATTTCAAATAGTTACCCAATCCAATTCACACTTGACAACAATGCAAGTGTCAAACAACCTATCAAAAATCAGTTTACAAATAGCAAAATTCATTCAGAAAGAACCTTGCTTCACGTAAAATATGGTGTATACTTTTTTTTACACTTCACCACGTGACATATCCTTGTTGGATAGTTTAAATTTCAAATTGTTTTCCCACCCATTTGACACTTGACAACAATGCAAGTGTCAAACAATGTGTCAAAGTTCAGTGTACAAATAGCAAAGTTCAATCAGTAAGAACCTTGTGACATGTACACTATGGTGTACACTTCACTTTACACTTTGTCACGTGACTTTACCCAGTCGGACAGTTTAAATTTCAAATAATTTTCCCTGCCAATTAACACTCGACAACAATGTAAGTGTCAAACAACATGTCAAAAATTAGTGTACAAATAGCAATGTTCAATCGGTAAGAACCTTACGACATGTGCACTATGGTGTACACGCTTTAGTTTACACGTTGCCACGTGACATTACCCAGTTGGACAGTTTAAATTTCAGACAATTTTTCCATCCAATTGACACTTGATAACAATGCATGTGTCAAATAATGTGTCAAAAATCAGTGTACAAATCGCAAAGTTCAATCAGTAAGAACCTTGCGACATGTACACTATGGTGTACACGCTTTAGTTTACACGTTGCCACGTGACATTACCCAGTTGGACAGTTTAAATTTCAGACAATTTTTCCATCCAATTGACACTTGATAACAATGCATGTGTCAAATAATGTGTCAAAAATCAGTGTACAAATCGCAAAGTTCAATCAGTAAGAACCTTGCGACATGTACACTATGGTGTACACGCTTTAGTTTACACGTTGCCACGTGACATTACCCAGTTGGACAGTTTAAATTTCAGACAATTTTTCCATCCAATTGACACTTGATAACAATGCATGTGTCAAATAATGTGTCAAAAATCAGTGTACAAATCGCAAAGTTCAATCAGTAAGAACCTTGCGACATGTACACTATGGTGTACACGCTTTAGTTTACACGTTGCCACGTGACATTACCCAGTTGGACAGTTTAAATTTCAGACAATTTTTCCATCCAATTGACACTTGATAACAATGCATGTGTCAAATAATGTGTCAAAAATCAGTGTACAAATCGCAAAGTTCAATCAGTAAGAACCTTGCGACATGTACACTATGGTGTACACTTAACTTTACACTTTGCCACGTGGCTTTACTCTGTTGGACGGTTTAAATTTGAAATATTTTTTCCACCCAATTGACACTTGATAACAATGCATGTGTCAAATAATGTGTCAAAAATCAGTGTACAAATCGCAAAGTTCAATCAGTAAGAACCATGCCACATGTGCACTATGGTGTACACGCTTTAGTTTACACGTTGCCACGTGACATTACCCAGTTGGACAGTTTAAATTTCAGACAATTTTTCCATCCAATTGACACCCGACAACAATGCAAGTGTCAACTAAAGTGTCAAAAATCAGTGTACAAATCGCAAAGTTTAATCGGTAAGAACCTTGCTACACGTACACTATGGTTTACACTTTAGTTTACACATTACTACGTAACATTACCCTAATTGTCTATGAATTTCAAATATTTTTTCCATCAAATTGACATTTGACAACAATGGCAGCATCAAACAATGTGTCAAAAATCAATGTACGAATAGCGAATTTCAATCGGTAAGAACAGTGCAACAGGTAGACTATGGTGTACACTTTAGTTTACACTTTGCCACGTAACATTACCCGGTTGGATAGTTTAAATTTCAAGCAATTTTCTCATCCAATTAACACTTGACAACAATGCAAGTGTCAACCAACGTGTTAAAAATCCGCGCACAAATTGCAAAGTTCAATCGGTAAGAACGATGCTACACATTACCCTATTTGATAGTATAAATTTCAAAGAATTTTCCCATCCAATTGACACTTAACAGCAATACAAGTTTTAAACAACGTGTCAAAAATCAGTGCACGAATAGCAAAGTTCAATCGGTAAGAACCTTGCCACACGTACACTATGGTGTACACTTTAGTTTACACTCTGTTACGTGACATTACCCTATTTGACAATATAAATTTCAAACAGTTTTTCCATCCTATTGGCACTTGACAATAATGCACGTGTCAAACAACGTGTCAAAAATCAGTGTACGAATAACAAAGTTCAATCGATAATAACCTTGCTACACGTACACTATGGTATACACTTTAGTTTACACTTTGCTACATGAGATTACCCTGTTTGACAGTATAAATTTTAAACAGTTTTCCCATCCAATTGAAACTTGACAACAATACAAGTGTCAAACAACGTGTCAAAAATTAGTGCATGAATAGTAAAGTTCAATTGGTAAGAACCTTGCTATAAGTACACTATGGTGTACACATTAATTAACACTTTGCCACGTGACATTACCTTGTTGGAAAGTTTAAATTTCAAATAGTTTTCCCGTCCAATTGACACTTGACAACAATGCAAGTGTCAAACAACGTGTCAAAAATTAGTGTACGAATAGCAAAGTTCAATCGGTAAGAACCTCGCTACATGTATATTATCGTGTACACTTTAGTTTATACTTTGTCACATCACATTACCTGGTTGGATAGTTTAAATTTCAAACAATTTTCCCATCCAATTGACACTTTACAACAATGCAAGTGTCAACCAACGTGTCAAAAATAAGTGTACAAATAGTAAAGTTCAATCGGTAAGAACATTGCTTCACGTACACTATCGTGTACACTTTAGTTTTCACTTTTCTACGTGACATTACCTTGTTTAACAGTATAATTATCAAACAGTTTTCCATCCAATTGACACTTGACAACAATGCAAGTGTCAAATAACGTGTCAAAAATCAGTGTACGAATAGCAAAGTTCAATTGATAAGAACCTTGCTAGAGGTACACTATGGTGTAAACTTTAGTTTACACTTTGCCACATGACATTATCGGTTGGATAGTTTAAATTTCAAACAATTTTCTCATCCAATTTACACTTGACAACAATGCAAGTGTCAAGCAACGTGTCAAAAGTCAGTGTACAAATAGCAAAGTTCAATAGGTAGGAACCCTGCTACACGTACACTATGGTGTAAACTTTAGTTTACACTTTGCTACGTGACATTACCCTGTTTTTCCATCCAATTGACACTTGACAACAAAACAAGTGTCAAACAACGTGTCAAAAATTAGTGTACGATTAGCAAAGTTCCATCGATACGAACCTTGCTACTGGTACACTATGGTGTACACTTTAGTTTACACTTTGCCACATGACAATACCCGGTTGGATAGTTTAAATTTCAAACAATTTTTCCATCCAATTGACACTTGACAACAATGCAAGTGTCAAACAACGTGTCAAAAATTAGTGTACGATTAGCAAAGTTCCATCGATACGAACCTTGCTACTGGTACACTATGGTGTACACTTTAGTTTACACTTTGCCACATGACAATACCCGGTTGGATAGTTTAAATTTCAAACAATTTTTCCATCCAATTGACACTTGACAACAATGCAAGTGTCAAACAACGTGTCAAAAATTAGTGTACGATTAGCAAAGTTCCATCGATACGAACCTTGCTACTGGTACACTATGGTGTACACTTTAGTTTACACTTTGCCACATGACAATACCCGGTTGGATAGTTTAAATTTCAAACAATTTTTCCATCCAATTGACACTTGACAACAATGCAAGTGTCAAACAACGTGTCAAAAATTAGTGTACGATTAGCAAAGTTCCATCGATACGAACCTTGCTACTGGTACACTATGGTGTACACTTTAGTTTACACTTTGCCACATGACAATACCCGGTTGGATAGTTTAAATTTCAAACAATTTTTCCATCCAATTGACACTTGACAACAATGCAAGTGTCAAACAACGTGTCAAAAATTAGTGTACGATTAGCAAAGTTCCATCGATACGAACCTTGCTACTGGTACACTATGGTGTACACTTTAGTTTACACTTTGCCACATGACAATACCCGGTTGGATAGTTTAAATTTCAAACAATTTTTCCATCCAATTGACACTTGACAACAATGCAAGTGTCAAACAACGTGTCAAAAATTAGTGTACGATTAGCAAAGTTCCATCGATACGAACCTTGCTACTGGTACACTATGGTGTACACTTTAGTTTACACTTTGCCACATGACAATACCCGGTTGGATAGTTTAAATTTCAAACAATTTTTCCATCCAATTGACACTTGAAAATAATGCAAGTGTCAACCAACGTGTCAAAAATCGGTGCACAAATAGCAAAAAATTTTCCCATCAAATTGACACTTGACAACAATGCATGTTTCAAACAACGTGTCAAAAATCAGTGTACAAATAGCAAAGTTCAATCGGCAAGAACATTACTACAGGTACACTATGGTCTATTCTTTAATTTACACTTTCCCACGAGACATTAGCCGGATGGATAGTTTAGATTTCAAACAATTTTCCCATCCAATTAACACTTGACAACAATGCAAGTGTAAACCAACGTGTCAAAAATCAGTGTAAAAATACCAAAGTTCAATCGGTAAGAACCTTACAACACGTACACTATGGTGTACAATTTAGTTTACACTTTGTTACGTGACATTACCCTGTTTGACAATATAAATTTCAAACAATTTTTCCATCCAATTGACACTTGACAACAATGCATGTGTCAAACAAAGTATCAAAAATTAGTGCACGAAGAACAAAGTTCAATCGATAATAACACTGCTACACGTACACTATGGTGTACACTTTAGTTTACACTTTGTTTCGTGACATTACCCTGTTTGACAGTATAAATTTCAAACAATTTTCTCATCCAATTGAAACTTTACAACAATACAAGTGTCAAATAACGGGTCAAAAATCTGTGTACGAATAGCAAAGTTCAATCGGTAAGAACCTTGCTACAAGTACACTATGGTGTATACTTTAGTTAACACTATGCCATGTGACATTACCTTGTTGGACAGTTTAAATTTCAAATAGTTTTCCCATCCAATTGACACTTGAAAACAATGCAAGTGTCAAACAACGTGTCAAAAATCAGTGTACGAATAGCAAAGTTAAATTGGTAAGAACCTTGCTACATGTATATTATCGTGTACACTTTAGCTTACACTTTGTCACGTGACATTACCTGGTTGGAAAGTTTAAATTTCAAACAATTTTCCCATCCAATTGATACCTCACAACAATGCAAGTGTCAACCAACGTGTCAAAAATAAGTGTACAAATAGTAAAGTTCAATCGGTAAGAACTTTGCTTCACGCACACTATGGTGGACACTTTAGTTTACACTTTGCTACGTGACATTACCCTGTTTGACAGTATAAATTTCAAAGAGTTTACCCATCCAATTGACACTTGGCAACAATGCAAGTGTCAAACAACGTGTCAAAAATCAGTGAACGAATAGCAAAGTTCAATCGGTAAGAACTTTGCTATATGTACACTGTGGTGCACACTTTAATTTACACTTTGCCACATGACATTACCTGGTTGGATAGTTTAAATTTCAAACAATTTTTCCATCCAGTTGACACTTGACAATAATGCAAGTGTCAATCAACGTCTCAAAAATTAGTGTACGAATAGCAAAGTTCTATCGGTAAGAACCTTACTACACGTACACTATGGTGTACACTATAGTTTACTTGACTTTCCCTGGTTGTATAGTTTATAAATTTCAATCAATTTTCCCATGCAATTGACACTTGAAAACAATGCAAGTATCAACCAACATGTCAAAAATCAGTAAACAAATAGCAAAGTTCAATCGGTAGGAACCTTGCTACATGTACACTATGGTGTACACTTTAGTTTACACATTACCACGTGACATTACTGTAATACTCTGAAATTTTATGCTCGTTTAAATTTCTTTAGGATAGCGATTTAACTTTCAATATTATTTTGGCCATAAGAAAAGGGGACACCACCTTCGTAGTGGTTAATACTAGAGGTAGTTAATGAATATAGGCATGAAGTGCTAAATGTTGTGTGCGCATGAAGTGATTATTAGTTAGTCAAAACTTAAGTCAAGTTTGAATTTGAATGAAGTGGATTATTTTGTTAGGACTTCAATTGACCAAACGATTAAATTATTTTACAATGTACAATTTTTTAATATGTAAGTTGGATACAAGTTTAAATTTGGGATATGCTTTGCTAATAATAAAAGTTAGAGGGGTTAGATTATATTAGTTGAAAAGATAAGAGAATTCCTTTGTAAATCTAGGTTTTGTAGCCACTTATTACCCTATAATCAACCCACTTGTCATCCATCATCACCATACACTTAGAAAATAGACTAAACATGTGTAGAAACAAGAAAAAAAAATGGAAAGAAAGAGAGGTGAGGCGGTGGAGATGGAAAAAGGAGGAAAAATATCAATCATTTATCCTTATCTTTATATATGCATATATATCCATATCCATTTCCATAGAGAAAAGATTTCCTTCACTTTGCAAAACACTTATACACTCAAATAGAGAGTAAAACCGAAAATAAGAAAGGAAATGAAAGGGAAGTAAGCCTAACACTTTCAATTCATATTCCAATCGAAGATCTTCAAGTTTTACGGTAAGATACTTTCTATGCTTAAGGGGTATGATCTTCATGGTAATATTTATGCTTAAACTATGCATGAAAAACGACAATATGATTATGGTGGACAAGTCCATAAATTTAGATATCTATTTATGCCTTAGGACAAGTCCGAAGGGCACCGGCAATCCGGAATGTGCAAGTATGGGTTTGATTGCATTCTTTTGTGTAGTATTATCATGATAAAAATCCAAGCATGGTATCTTACTGAGTATTCCTTATAATCATAGTATGTTATGCTAAATTTTCAGATCCATGATCATTGGATTGATGGAAGTTAGTTGGCATAAGCGATGATGGATTAAGGACAAAGATGTTTTGTACCGAAAGTTCCTTTTGTATGTTTTGTTCAATGACTCTTTTTTCATCTGTTTTTCTTATGGTATTATGTAAAAACATGTACATGACATGATTTAATATGGTATTAATAGTAAATTTTGTAATTATATCTTTCATGTTATGTTAAGAGACATTTTTGTAGTTTATTTTCCTTACAAGAGACAAAAGGCAGAAACGGGACAGTTTCTGGAGTCAATTTCAAAATGACGTTTCTAACTCTATAAATGTCTATCTGAGACTCTAAAAATATGTCTGTTTTTCTCTTTGAGTTTTCTAAATATGGTCGAAGGAATAACTCAATTTGGATATCTATGGCCTGAGTTATCAAGGTTTTAACATCAAGGGATCAATCTGGATTTCCTGTGTAATACTTCCCTATTTTCAGTAAAACGTCTATATCATATGATCTTGGAAAATTTTCATATTTTAACCTAGAAAATGAATTGAAGTTATCTTTCTAATGCCGCAAATTTCATGTAAAACGGAGTTGGGATGAATTTTATAAAAATTGTCAAACTTGCTGCCCCAACTAACCTTGATAGTGCCGAGGCCGTATATGTAATGTATAATTTCATGTTGGCATGCACTTTTACCGGCCATCAAATTTTATAAGAATTGTTCATATAATACTTCTATTTAAGAGTATTTACATGTACCAAAGGCAGAAGTTATTATGTTTAGTACGTGACCCTCGAAGCTTAAGTTCGGGGTGTCACAATTACCCTGTTTGACAGTATAAATTTCAAACAATTTTTCCATCTAATTAACACTTGATAATAATGCAAGTGTCAAACAACGTGTCAAAAATCAGTGTACAAATAGAAAATTTTAATCGATAAGAACATTGCTACATGTACAATATGATGTACACTTTAGTTAATACATTACCATGTGGCATTACGCAGTTTGACAATTTAAATTTCAAATAGTTTTCCCATCCAATTGACCCTTATCAACAATGCAAACATCACACAACGTGTCAAAAATCAGTGTACAAATAGCAAATTTTAATCGGTAAGGACCTTGCTACACGTACACTATGGTATACACTTTAGTTTACACTTTGCTATGTGACATTACCCTATTTGACAATATAAATTTCAAACAATTTTCCCACCCTATTAACACATGAAAACAATCCAAGTGTCAACCAACGTGTCAAAAATCAGTGCACGAATTGCAAAGTCTAATTGTTAAGAACCCTGCTGCACATACACTATGGTGTACACTTTAGTTTACACTTCGCTACGTGACATTACCCTGTTTGACAGTATAAATTGCAAACAATTTTTTCATCCAATTGACACTTGACAACAATGTAAGTGTCAAACAATGAGTCAAAAATCAGTGTAAGAATAACAAAGTTCAATCGGTAAGAACCTTGCTACATGTACACTATGGTGTACACTTTAGTTTACACTTTACTACGTGACATTACCCTATTTGACAGTACAAATTTCCAATAGTTTTCCCATCCAATTGACACTTGACAACAATGCAAGTGTCAAACAACGTATCAAAAATCAGTGTACGAATACCAAAGTTCAATCAATAAGAACATTGCTACATGTACACAATGGTGCACACACTTTGCCATGTCATATTACCCGGTTGGATAGTTTAAATTTAAATCAAATTTCCCATCCAATTGACCCTTGACAACAATGCAAGTATCACACAACGTGTCAAAAATCAGTGTACGAATAGCAAAGTTCAATCGGTAAGAACCTTGCTACACATACACTATGGTGTACACTTTAGTTTACACTTTCCTATGTGACATTACCCTATTTGATAGTATAAATTTCAAACAATTTTCCCATCCTATTGACACATGAAAACAATCCAAGTGTCAACCAACGTTTCAAAAATCAGTGCACGAATTGCAAAGTCTAATTGTTAAGAACCCTGCTACACGTACGCTGTGGTGTACACTTTAGTTTATACTTCGCTACGTGACATTACCCTATTTGATAGTATAAATTGAGAACAGTTTTTCCATCCAATTGACACTTGACAACAATGCAAGTGTCAAACAACGAGTTAAAAATCAGTGTAAGAATAGCAAAGTTCAATCGATAAGAACCCTGCTACATGTACACTATGGTGTACACTTTAGTTTACACTTTACTACGTGACATTACCCTATTTGACAGTACAAATTTCCAATAGTTTTCCCATCCAATTGACACTTGACAACAATGCAAGTGTCAAACAACGTGTCAAAAATTAGTATACGAATACCAAAGTTCAATCGTTAAGAACATTGCTACATGTACAATATGGTGCACACACTTTGCCACGTCATATTACCCCAGTTGGATAGTTTAAATTTAAATCAATTTTCCCATCCAATTGACACTTGACAACAATGCAAGTGTCAACTAACGTGTCAAAAATCAGTTTAAAAATAACGAAGTTCAATCGGTAAGAACCTTGCTACACGTACACTATAGTGTACACTTTAGTTTACACTTTGCTACGTGACATTACCCTTTTTGACATTATAAATTTCAAACAGTTTTCCCATCCAATTGACACTTGACAAAAATGCAAGTGTCAAACAACAGGTCAAAAATTAGTATACGAATAGCAAAGTTCAATCTGTAGGAACCTTGCTACATGTTCACAATGGTGTACACTTTAGTTTACACTTTGCAACGTGAGATTACCCGGTTGGATAGATTAAATTTCAAACAATTTTTCGATCCAATTGACACTAGACAACAATGCAAGTCTCAACCATCGTGTCAAAAATTAGTGCAAAATTAGCAAAGCTCAATCGGTAAGAACCTTGCTACATGTACACTACTGTGTACACATTAGTTTACACTTTGTCACGTGACTTTACCCGGCTGTATAGTTTATAAATTTCAATCAATTTTCCCTTGCAATTGACACTTGACAACAATACAAGTACCAATCAACATGTTAAAAATCAGTAAACAAATAGCAAAGTTCAATCGATAAGAACCTTGCTACATGTACACTATGGTGTACAATTTAGTTTACACATTGCCACGTGACATTACCCTATTTGACAGTATAAATTTCAAATAGTTTTCCCATCTAATTGACACTTGACAACAATACAAGTGTCAAACGTGTCAAAAATTAGTGTACGAATACTAAAGTTCAATCGGTAAGAACCTTGCTACATGTACACTATGGTGTACGCTTTTGTTTACACTTTGCCACATCACATTACGCGGTTGGATAGTTTAAATTTCAATCAATTTTCCCATCCAATTGACACTTGACAACAATGCAATTGTCTGCCAACGTGTTAAAAATCAGTTTAAAAATTGCAAAGTTCAGTCGGTAAGAACCTTGCTATACGTACACTATAGTGTACACTTTAGTTTACGCTTTGCTACGTGACATTACCCTATTTGACAGTATAAATTTCAAATAGTTTTCCCATCCAATTGACACTTGACAACAATGCAAGTGTCAACCTACGTATAAAAAAATAGTACACAAATAGTAAAGTTCAATCAGTAAGAACCTTGCTACACGTACACTATGGCGTACACTTTAGTTTACACTTTGCTACGTGACATTACCCTATTTGACAGTATAAATGTCATACAATTTTCCCATCGGTAAGAACCTCGCCACATGTATAGTATGGTGTACACTCTAGTTTACACTTTGCCACGTCACATTACCCAGTTGGATAGTTTAAATTTCAAACAATTTTTCAATCCAATTGACACTTGACAACAATGTAAGTGTCAACCAACGTGTCAAAAATCGGTGAACAAATAGTAAAGTTCAATCGGTAAGAACCTTGCTACACGTACACTACTGTGTACACATTAGTTTACACTTTGTCACGTGACTTTACTCGGTTGTATAGTTTATAAATTTCAATCAATTTTCCCATGCAATTGACACTTGACAACAATGCAAGTACCAACTAACATCTCAAAAATCAATAAACAAATAGGAAAGTTCAATCGGTAAGAATCTTGCTACATTTACACTATGGTGTACAATTTAGTTTACACATTGCTACGTGACATTACCTTGTTTGACAGTATAAATTTCAAACAGTTTTCCCATCTAATTGACACTTGACAACAATGCAAGTGTCAAACAATGTGTCAAAAATCAGTGTACGAATACCAACGTTCAATCGATAAGAACCTTGCTACATGTACACTATGGTGTACACTTTTGTTTACACTTTGCCACGTCACATTACCTGGTTGGATAGTTTAAATTTCAATCAATTTTCCCATCCAATTGACACTTGACGACAATGCAAGTGTCAACCAGCATGTCAAAAATCAGTGCACCAACAGCAAAGTTCAATCGTTAAGAACTTTGCTACACGTACACTATGGTATACAATTTAGTTTACACTTTACTATGCGGCATTACCCTGTTTTACAATATAAATTTTAAATAGTTTTTCCATCCAATTGACACTTGACAACAATGCAAGTGTCTAACAATGTGTCAAAAATCAACGTACGAATAGTAAAATTGAATCGGTAAGAACCTGGCGATATGTACACTATGGTGTACACACTAGTTTACACTTTGCCACATCACATTCCCCGGTTAGATAGCTTACATTTCAAACAATTTTTCGATCCAATTGACACTTGACAACAATGCAGGTGTCAACCAACTTGTCAAAAATCAGTGCACAAATAGCAAAGTCCAATCGGTAAGAACTTTGCTACACGTACACTATGGTTTATACTTTAGTTTACACTTTGCTACATGACATTACCTTGTTTGACAATAGAAATTTCAAACAGTTTTTCCATCCAATTGACCCTTGACAACAACGCAAGTGTCAAACAACGTGTCAAAAATCAGTCTACGAACAGCAAAGTTCAATCGGTAAGAACCTTGCTACATATAGACTATGGTGTACACTTTATTTTACACTTTGCCACGTGACATTACTCGGTGGGATAGTTTAAATTTCAAACAATTTTTCCATCCAATTAACACCTGACAATAATGCGAGTGTCAACCAACATGTCAAAAATTAGTGTACGAATAGCAAAGTTTAATCGGTAAGAACCTTGTTACACGTACACTATGGTGTACACTTTAGTTTACACATCACTACGTGACATTAACTTTTTTGACAGTATAAATTTAAAATGATTATCCTATCCAGTTGACACTTGACAACAATGCAAGTGTTAAACAATGTGTCAAAAATCAGTGTACGAATAGCAAAGTTCAAAAGGTAAGAACCTTGCTACATGTGCACTATGGTGTATACTTTAGTTTACACTTTGTGACGTGACATTGCCCAGTTGGATAGTTTAAATTTCAAATAATTTCCCATCCAATTGACACTTCACCACAATACAAGTGTCAACCTATGGGTCAAAAATCAGTTCATAAATAGCAAAGTTCATTCGGTAAGAACATTGCTACATGTAGACAATGGCGTACACTTTAGTTTACACTTTATGATGTGATATTACCCTATTTGACAGTGTAAATTTCATACAGTTTTCCCATCCAATGTACACTTGATAATAATACAAGTGTCAAACGACGTGTCAAAAATCAGTGTAAAAATAGCAAAGTTAAATCGGTAAGAACCTTGCCACATGTACACTATGGTGTACACTTTAGTTTACACTTTACCACGAGACGTTACACTGTTGGACAGTTAAAATTTCAAACAGTTTTTCCATCCAATTGACACTTCACCACAATACAAGACGTGACATTACCCTGTTTGACAGTATAAATTTCATACAGTTTTCCCATCCAATGCACATTACGCGGTTGGATAGTTTAAATGTCAAGCAGTTTTCCCATCCAATGCACATTACGCGGTTGGATAGTTTAAATGTCAAGCAGTTTTCCCATCCAATGCACATTACGCGGTTGGATAGTTTAAATGTCAAGCAGTTTTCCCATCCAATGCACATTACGCGGTTGGATAGTTTAAATGTCAAGCAGTTTTCCCATCCAATGCACATTACGCGGTTGGATAGTTTAAATGTCAAGCAGTTTTCCCATCCAATGCACATTACGCGGTTGGATAGTTTAAATGTCAAGCAGTTTTCCCATCCAATGCACATTACGCGGTTGGATAGTTTAAATGTCAAGCAGTTTTCCCATCCAATGCACATTACGCGGTTGGATAGTTTAAATGTCAAGCAGTTTTCCCATCCAATGCACATTACGCGGTTGGATAGTTTAAATGTCAAGCAGTTTTCCCATCCAATGCACATTACGCGGTTGGATAGTTTAAATGTCAAGCAGTTTTCCCATCCAATGCACATTACGCGGTTGGATAGTTTAAATGTCAAGCAGTTTTCCCATCCAATGCACATTACGCGGTTGGATAGTTTAAATGTCAAGCAGTTTTCCCATCCAATGCACATTACGCGGTTGGATAGTTTAAATGTCAAGCAGTTTTCCCATCCAATGCACATTACGCGGTTGGATAGTTTAAATGTCAAGCAGTTTTCCCATCCAATGCACATTACGCGGTTGGATAGTTTAAATGTCAAGCAGTTTTCCCATCCAATGCACATTACGCGGTTGGATAGTTTAAATGTCAAGCAGTTTTCCCATCCAATGCACATTACGCGGTTGGATAGTTTAAATGTCAAGCAGTTTTCCCATCCAATGCACATTACGCGGTTGGATAGTTTAAATGTCAAGCAGTTTTCCCATCCAATGCACATTACGCGGTTGGATAGTTTAAATGTCAAGCAGTTTTCCCATCCAATGCACATTACGCGGTTGGATAGTTTAAATGTCAAGCAGTTTTCCCATCCAATGCACATTACGCGGTTGGATAGTTTAAATGTCAAGCAGTTTTCCCATCCAATGCACATTACGCGGTTGGATAGTTTAAATGTCAAGCAGTTTTCCCATCCAATGCACATTACGCGGTTGGATAGTTTAAATGTCAAGCAGTTTTCCCATCCAATGCACATTACGCGGTTGGATAGTTTAAATGTCAAGCAGTTTTCCCATCCAATGCACATTACGCGGTTGGATAGTTTAAATGTCAAGCAGTTTTCCCATCCAATGTACACTTGATAATAATGCAAGTGTCAATCGACGTGTCAAAAATCAGTGCACAAATAGCAAAGTTAAATTTGTAAGAACTTTGCTACACATACACTATGGTGTACACTTTAGTTTACACTTTGCTACGCGACATTACCCTGTTTTACAGTATAAATTTCAAACAGTTTTTCCATCCAATTGACACTTGACAACAATACAAGTGTCTAACAACGGGTCAAAAATCAATGTACGAATAGGAAAGTTCAATCGGTAAGAACCTTGCGACATGTACACTATGGAATACACACTAGTTTACACTTTGCCACATCACATTTCCCGATTGGATAGCTTACATTTCAAATAATTTTCTGATCCAATTGACACTTGACAACAATGCAGGTGTCAATCAATGTGCCAGAAATCAGTGCACGAATAGCAAAGTTCAATCGGTAAGAACCTTGCCACACATATAATATGGTTTATACTTTAGTTTACACTTTGTAACGTGACATTACCCTATTTGATAGTATAAATTTCAAACAGTTTCCCATCCAATTGACCCTTGACAACAATGCAAGTGTCAAATAACGTGTCAAAAATTAGTGTACGAACAGCAAAGTTCAATCGCTAAGAACCTTGCTACATATACACTATAGTGTACACTTTATTTTACACTTTACCACGTGACATTACTCGATGGGATTGTTTAAATTTCGAACAATATTCCCATCCAATGACACTTAAGAATAATATGAGTGTCAACCAATGTGTCAAAAATTAGTGTACGAATGGCAAAGTTCAATCGGTAACAACCTTGCTACACGTACACTATGGTGTACACTTTAGTTTACACTTCACTACGTGACATTACCCTGTTTGACAGTATAAATTCAAAACAGTTTTCCTATCCAATTGACACTTGACAATAATGCAAGTGTCAAACAATGTGTCAAAATCAGTGTACGAATAGCAAAGTTCAATCGATAAGAACCTTGCTACATGTGCACTATGGTGTATACTTTAGTTTACACTTTGCCACGTGACATTACCCAGTTGGATAGTTTAAATTTCAGACAATTTCCCATCCAATTTACACTTCACAACAATGCAAGTGTCCACCAATGTGTAAAAAATCAGTGCATAAATAGTAAAGTTCAATTGGTAAGAACCTTGCTACACGTATACTATGGTGTACACTTTAGTTTACACTTTGCGATGTGGCATTACCCTATTTGACGGTATAAATTTCATATAGTTTTCCCATCCAATTGACACTTGACAATAATGCAAGTGTCAAACAACGTGTCAAAAATCAGTGTACGAATAGTAAAGTTCAATCGGTAAGAACCTTGTGACATTTACACTATGGTGCGCACATTAGTTTACACTTTGCCACATCACATTACTCGGTTGGATAGTTTAAAATTTCAATCAATTTTCTGATCCAATTGATACTTGACAACAATGCAAGTCTCAACCAACGTGTCAAAAATCAGTGCACAAATAACAAAGTTCAATCGGTAAGAACCTTGCCACTTGTACACTATGGTGTACACTTTAGTTTACACTTTCTTCCGTGACATTACCCTATTTGACAGAATAAATTTCATGCGATTTTCCCATCCAATTGACACTTGACAATAACGTAAGTGTCTAACAATATTGCAAAAATCAGTATAAGAATAGCCAAGTTAAATCAGTAAGAACCTTGTCACATGTACACTATTGTGTACACTTTAGTTTACACTTTGCCATGTGACATTACCCAGTTGGATAGTTTAAATTTCAAACAATTTTCCCATCCGATTGACACTTGACAATAATGCAAGGGACAAGCAACGTGTCAAAAATCAGCGTACGAATAGCAAAGTTCAATAGGTTTGAACTTTGCTACACGTGCACTATGGTGTACAATTTAGTTTACACTTTGCTATGCGCCATTTCCCTATTTTATAGTATAAATTTCAAACAATTTTTCTATCCAAGTGACACTTGACAACAATGCAAGTGCCCAACAACTTGTCAAAAATCAGTGTACGAATAGCAAAGTTCAATCGGTAAGAACCTTGCTACATATGCACTGTGGTATACACTTTAGTTTACACTTTGCCACGTCATATTGCCCAGTTTGATAGTTTAAATTTCAAAAAATTTTCCCATCCAATTGACACTTGACAACAATGCAAGTGTCAACCAACATGTCAAAAATCAGTAAACAAATAGCAAATTTTAATCTATAAGAACCTTGTTACACGTACACTATGGTGTAAACTTTAGTTTACACTTTGCTGCATGACATTTCCCTATTTGACAGTATAAATTTCAAACAGTTTTCCCATCCAATGTACACTTGACAACAATGGAAGTGTCGAACATCGTTGCAAAAATCAGTGTAAGAATAGCAAAGTTAAATATGTAAGAACCTTGCCAAATGTACACTATGGTGTACACTTTAGCTTGCACTTTGCCACGTCACATTACCCGGTTGGATTGTTTAAATTTCAAACAATTTTCCTTTCCAATTGATACTTAACAACAAAGCAAGTGTCGACCAACGTGTCAAAAATCAGTGCACAAATAGCAAAGTTCAATAGGTAAAAACCTTGCTACATGTACACTTTGGTGTACACTTTAGATTACACATTGCCACGTGACATTACCCGGTTGGATAGTTAAAATTTCAGACAATTTTCTCATCGAATTGACACTTGACAACAATGTACGTGTCAACCAACGTGTCAAAAATCAGTAAACAAATAGCAAAGTTCAATCGATAAGAACCTTGCTACACGTACACTATTGTTTATACTTTAGTTTACACTTTGCTACGTGACGTTACCCTGACAATATAAATTTAAAATAGTTATCCTATCCAATTGATGCTTGACAACAATGCAAGTGTCAAACAACGTGTAAAAAATCCGTGTAAGAATAGCAATGTAAAATCGATAAGAACCTTGCTACATGTGCACTATGGTGTACACTTTAGTTTACACTTTGCTACGTGACATTATCCTTTTTGACAGAATAAATTTCATACGGTTTTCCCATTCAATTGACACTTGACAACAATGTAAGTGTCAAACAACGTTGCAAAAATCAGTATAAGAATAGCAAAGTTAAATCAATAAGAACCTTGCCACATGTACACTATTGTGTACACTTTAGTTTACACTTTACCATGTGACATTACCCAGTTGGATAGTTTGAATTTCAAACAATTTTCCCATCCAATTGACACTTCACAACAATGCAAGCGTCAACCAATGTGTCAAAAATCAGTGTACAAATAGCAATGTTCAATCGGTAAGAACCTTGCTACACGTACACTATTGTGTACACTTTAGTTTACACTTTGCTACGTGACATTACCCTGTTTGACAAAATAAATTTCCTATAGTTTTCCCATCCGATTGACACTTGACAACAATGCAAGGGACAAACAACGCGTCAAAAATCAGTGTACGAATAGCAAAGTTCAATAGGTAAGAACCTTGCTACACGTGCAATATGGTGTACAATTTAGTTTACACTTTGCTACGTGACATTTCCCTATTTTATAGTATAAATTTCAAACAGTTTTTCTATCCAAGGGACACTTGACAACAATGCAAGTGTCCAACAACTTGTCAAAAATCAGTGTACGAATAGCAAAGTTCAATCGGTAAGAACCTTGCTACATATAAACTGTGGTGTACACTTTAGTTTACACTTTGCCACGTCACATTACCCGGTTGGATAGTCTAAATTTCAAACAATTTTCCCATCCAATTGACACTTGACAACAATGCAAGTGTCAACCAACATGTCAAAAATCAGTAAACAAATAGTAAATTTTAATCGGTAAGAACCTTGTTACACGTACACTATGGGGTCAAAAATTAGTGTACAAATAGCAAAGTTCAATCGGTAAGTACCTTGCTACACGTACACTATGGTGTACACTTTAGTTTACACTTCACTATGTGACATTACCCTGTTTCACAGTATAAATTTAAAACAATTTTCCTATCCAATTGACACTTGACAACAATGCAAGTGTCAAACAGCGTGTCAAAAATTAGTGTACTAATAGCAAAGTTCAATCGGTAAGAACCTTGATACATGTGCACTATGGTGTATACTTTAGTTTACAGTTTGCCACGTGACATTACCCAGTTGGATAGTTTAAATTTCAAACAATTTCCTATCCAATTGACACTTCACAACAATGTAAGTATCAACCAATATGTTAAAAATCAGTGCATAAATAGCAAAGTTCAATCGATAAGAACCTTGCTACACGTACACAATGGTGTACACTTTAGTTTACACTTTGCAACGTGATATTACCCTATTTGACAGTATAAATTTCATACAATTTTCCCATCCAATTGACACTTGATAACAATGCAAGTATCAACCAACGTGTTAAAAATCAGTGCACAAATAGCAAAGTTCAATCGATAAGAACCTTGCTACACATACATTATGGTGTACACTTTAGTTTACACTTTGCTACGTGACATTACCCTATTTGACAGTATAAATTTCATACGGTTTTCCCATCTAGTTGATACTTGACAACAATATAAGTGTCAAACAACGTTGCAAAAATCAGTGTAAGAATAGCAAAGTTAAATCGGTAAGACCCCTGCTACATGTACACTATTGTGTACACTTTAGTTCACATTTTGCCACGTGACATTACCCGGTTGGATAGTTTAAATTTCAAACAATTTTTCCATCCAAATGACACTTGACAACAATGCAAGTGTAAAACAATGTGTCAAAAATCAGTGTACAAATAGCAAAGTTCAATCGGTAACAACATTGCGACACGTACATTATGGTGTACACTTTAGTTTACACTTTGCCACGTCACATTACCCGGTTGGATAATTTAAATTTCAAACACTTTTTCCATCCAATTGACACTTGACAACAATACAAGCGTCAAACAACATGTCAAAAATCAGTGTACGAATAGCAAAGTTCAATCGGTAAGAACCTTGCTACATGTGCACTATAGTGTATACTTTAGTTTACACTTTCTTCTGTGACATTACCAGGTTGGATAGTTTAAATTTCAAACAATTTACCATCCAATTGACACCTCACAACAATGCAACTGTCAATCAACGTGTCAAAAATCAGTGCACAAATAGCAAAGTTCAATCGGTAAGAACATTGCTACATGTACTCTATGATGTACATTTTAGTTTACACTTTGCTACGTGACATTACCCTAAACTAAAGTGTATACCATAGTGTACATGTAGCAAGGTTCTTACCGATTGAACTTTGCTATTTGTATAATGATTTTTTACACGTTTGATACTTGCATTATTGTCAAGTGTCAATTGGATGGAAAAATTGTTTGAAATTTAAATTGTCCGACACGGTAATGTCACGTGGCATAGTGTAAACTAAAGTGTACACCAGAGTGTACATGTAGCAAGGTCCTTACCGATGGAACTTTGCTATTTGTACACTGATTTTCGACACGTTGTTTGACACTTGTATTTTTATCATGTGTCAATTGGATGGGAAAATTGTTTGAAATTTAAACTATCCAATAGGGTAATGTCACGTGGCAATGTGAAGACTAAAGTGTACACCATAGTATACTTGTTAAATTTTGCTATTTGTACACTGATTTTCGACACGTTGTTTAGCACTTGCATTGTTGCCAAGTGTCAATTGGATGAAAAAACTGTTTGAAATTTAAACTATCCAACAGGATAATATCACGTGGCAAAGTGTAAAATACAGTGTGTACACCATAGTGTACATGTAGCAATGTAACGCCCCAATTTTTCTATAATCACCAGAACGTTACGAAAAACTCACTTTTCCTTAAGTTAAATGCGGAAATATAAAAATAGAATTCTTTACTAAACAATAACTGCAATATTTATAAATCTAAATTTGAAAACATGAAAATTGTACCTAAACATAAACATAAACTCTTAGCAAATTCAAATAACACATTCTGAATAAATTAAATTAACTGATAAATTTTAAAAATGGAAAACTTATTTCTTTTTCTCTATTCTTTATCCACTTGGCTGCCCGCATCACCGATTCGCCACTGTTCCAATCGACCTGAACTAACCTATAAAATTAATATAAGAGTGAGTATTTAAAAATACCCAGTAAGATACGTGCAGTTTCCAAATACACTTACACAACAAATAAATTATACACTTCATACCGCTCTTTTCTTATGGAGTATAATGGTGATCAAGCGACACACCTATCTTAGGTCCTCTTAAATCCCCGTAGGAATTTCATATCTCTTTCTCTAGAACCCGAATGTCCACTAGCAATCCATGCATATTTAATTGCAAATAAGAGCATAAGGAAACTAAAACACTTTGCACATAAATGTATCTTACCTTATTTTGAAAAATCTGAATGCACATTCAAAATCTTTTCTCCACTTTGAAAAACACGTGATTAAAATATTTGCTGTATGAAACTTTATTTCCAATACTTCTCTTTCCCTTTCTCTAGGTTGTTTTTCTGTCGGGCAGTGAGCCTGTATTTTCTTTCTCTTTCTGATCATCTCTCTCTATCTCTCTACTGTACATATATAATATATGAAATTTGTGTGGTGGTTAATGGGGCCTATTGCTTGGTATTTATAGTGCAAGCTTTCTATGGAAAAGTGGGACATTGGAATTTTATCAAACAGAAACTCTAGGCTCTCTATAAGACTCAAATCTTTATCATAATCAATTAAATGATTTATTGGATTTGTACTGCACTTTTGTTTCTATCTCAAACAAATCACGTGATAGAGGGTCGGTTTATGCATGTACATGTGTAAATATGGGTAAGGAGGACTCCACTAAAATATTCCTCAACCCTTATTTGATTTCAGCAAAAATATTATTTTACTAACTATCACCAAAGTTGAGTACTGCTGGAAGACTTCATTTGATTTGTACGATTCCACTATTCTAGCCCAGTACAACATAAATTTTGGATTTTTCTACTATTCTGATTCCATTAGATAACAACAACTTGGAGTTTTAATTACATTACAATTAGCCTTTTATCCTAATTGGAAAATGGAAATCTACACGTGGCTAACCACCTATGTTACTTCCCAAAAATCAAATCAATTAAATAATATTAAAAGGATTTAGCTTATCTACCATTCACGTGTCTACTACACCCATACAATTCAAAATCAAAGTAAAGAATTCTCTACAAAGGACACGTGGATGGCTAAGTGATAATTACCAATAAAATACTAATAAATATCGATTCCTTTAAACGTCAATCTCTTAAGTTTAGATTATCCAAATCAACTTTCCATTGAGCCTAAAATTCATAATTTAATATGATCTGTCCTATAAGCCCAATATTGATATATTAAATCTTGATTTATAAACATCTAATTGACCCAAATATGATTTCAAAATCCTATTTCACTCTTTTATCTTTCTTTTTCTTTTTTTCTTTTTTTAATAATATAAAAATAAACTTATTTACTTAGGATTAATATTAAGGACTAACATTTATCCTAATCAACTATTAAAACAAATTTAAATTACCAGCCAACCATCATAAATAACCTGATCAATTCTAGATTTATCTTTGTCAAAATATAACCCATTCATCTCTACACACACGTGGTTGGATTCAAAGTCAAAGCAAATAAATCTATTTAAAATAAAACTACCTCATCTATAACAACCTACCCTTGTACTATGCCAAGAAAATTGCCCTTACATTGTACCTAATAAATCATTCAACTCTAAAAGGAAGGCTATTTCTCTCTCCATCAAGTCATGATAAATTAAGAAATACATCTCTCTTTCTCCAACAAATAGCTCACATGGGATGGAAGAATTTAAAATGAGTAATAACCTAATTAATTTTAAATTTAGGCAAATCTTTCAACCTCAAAGACATGGACATAATTTATTCAAAATAATTATTTCTCGAGTCCAATATGCATTATTTAATATGAGCTACATAATGATCCCAGCATCAATATACTTATACTTGTCTATCAAAATTTAATTATTTGACTCAAAGAATAAGAATTTAAAAAATATTACCTCTTAGTCTCTCAACTTATGAAACCATAAAATATTATATAGATTTATTTTAAAAATTTTTGGGGTGTTACAAGCAAGATTCTTACTGATTGAACTTTACTATTTGTACACTGATTTTTGACACGTTGTTTGACACTTGCATTGTTGTCAAGTGTCAATTGGATGGAAAAATTGTTTGAAATTTGAACTGTCCAATAGGGTAATGTCATGTGGTAAAGTGTAAACTAAAGTGTATACCTAAGTGTACTTGTAGCAAGGTTTTTACCAATTGAACTTTGCTATTTGTACACTGATTTTTGACACGTTGTTTGACACTTGCATTGTTGCCAAGTGTCAATTGGATGGGAAAATTGTTTGAAATTTAAATTGTCCAACAGGGTAATGTCACGTGGCAAAGTGTAAACTAAAGTGTACACCATATAGTGTACATGTAGCAAGGTCCTTACCGATTGAACTTTGCTATTTGTACACTGATTTTAGACACGTTGTTTAACACTTACAATATTGTCAAGTGTCAATTGGATGTGAAAACTATTTGAAATTTAAACAGTCCAACAAGGTAACGTCACGTGGCAAAGTGTAAACTAAAGTGCACACCATAGTGTACATGTAGAAAGATTCTTACCGATTCAACTTTGCTATTTGTACACTCATTTTTGACATCTTGTCTAACACTTGAATTGTTGTCAAGGGTCAATTGGATGGAAAAATTGTTTGAAATTTAAACTGTCCAGCAGGGTAATGTCACGTGACAAAGTGTAAATGAAAGTTTAAATTTCGAACATTTTTCTCATCCAATTGACACTTGACAACAATGCAAGTGTCAAACAACGAGTTAAAAATCAAAGTACAAATAGCAAAGTTGAATCAGTAAGATCCTTTCTAGATGTACACTATGGTGTACACTTTAGTTTACACTTTAACACATGATGTTACCCTGTTGGACAGTTTAAATTTCTAATAGTTTTCACATCCAATTGACACTTGACAACATTGAAAGTGTTAAACAACGTGTCTGAAATCAGTGTACAAATAACAAAGTTTAAACGATAAGAACCTTTCTAGATGTATACTATGGTCTACACTTTAGTTTACACTTTGCCACGTGACACTACCCTGTTGGACAGTTTAAATTTCAAACAATTTTTAAATCCAATTGACACTTGACAACAATGCAAGTGTCAAACAATGTGTCAAAAATCAATGTACAATTAGCAAAGTTCAATCGTAAAGAATGTTGCTTCATGTACACTATGGTGTACACTTTAGTTTACACTTTGCCACGTGACATATCCCTGTTGTATAGTTTAAATTTCAAACAGATTTCCCATCCAATTGACACTTGACAACAACGCAAGTGTCAAACATTGTGTCAAAAATCAGTGTACAAATAGCAAAGTTCAATCAGTAAGAACCTTGCTACAAGTACACTCAGGTGTACACTTTAGCATACACATTGCCACGTGATATTACCCTGTTGGACAGATCAAATTTCAAACAGTTTTCTCATCCAATTGATACTTGACAACAGTGCAAGTGTCAAACAACGTGTCAAAAATTAGTGTACAAATAGCAAAGTTCAATCGGTAAGAACCTTGCTTCATGTACACTTTAGTTTACACTTTGCCACGTGACATATCCCTGTTGGATAGTTTAAATTTGAAACAGTTTTCTCATTCAATTGACACTTGACAACAATGCAAGTGTCAAACAATGTGTCAAAAATCTGTGTACAAATAGTAAAATTCAATCGGTAAGAACCTTGGTACATGTACACTATGGTGTACAATTTAGTTTACGCTTTGCCAGGTTACATTAACCTGTTGGACAGTTTAAATTTCAAACAGTTTTTCCACCCAATTGACACTCAACAACAATATAAGGGTCAAACAATGGGTCAAAAATCAGTGTAGAAATAGTAAAGTTCAATCGGTAAAACCTTGCTACGTGTACACTATGGTGTACACTTTAAATTTCAAACTGTTTTCCCATCCAATTGATGCTTGACAACAATTCAAGTATCAAACAGCGTGTCAAAAATCAATGTACAAGTAGCAAAGTTCAATTGATAAGAAATGCAAGAGTCAAACATGTTAAAAATCAGTGTACAAATAGCAAAGTTCAATCGGTAAGAACCTCGCGACGTGTACACTATGGTGTACACTTTAGTTTACACTTTGCCACGTGACGTTACCTTGTTGGACAGTTTAAATTTCAAATAGTTTTCATATCCAATTGACACTTGACAACATTGCAAGTGTTAAACAACGTGTCTAAAATCAGTGTAAAATAGCAAAGTTCAATCGGTAAGAACCTTGCTACATGTACACTATGGTGTACACTTTAGTTTTCTCTTTGCCACGTGACATTACCCTGTTGCGCAGTTTAAACTTCAAACAATTTTCCCTTCCAATTAACAATTGACAACAATACAAGTGTCAAACAACATATCAAAAATCAGTGTACAAATTGCAAAGTTCAATCGGTGAGAACTTGCGACGTGTACACTATGGTGTACACTTTAGTTTACACTTTGCCACGTGACATTACCATGTTGGACAGTTTAAATTTAAAACAATTTTCCCATCCAATTAACCCTTGACAACAATGCAAGTGTCAAACAATGTGTCAAAAATCAGTCTACAAATAGCAAAGTTCAATAGGTAAGAACCTTGCTTCATGTACACTACGGTGTATACTTTAGTTTACACTTTGCCACATGACATATCCCTGTTGGACAGTTTAAATTTCAAATAGTTTTCTAATCTAATTGACACTTTACAACAATACAAGTGTCAAACAACGTGTCAAATATCAGTGAACAAATAGCAAAGTTCAATCGGTAAGAACCTTGAGACATGTACACTTTAGTTTACACTTTGTCACGTGACATTACCCTGTTAGACATTTTAAACTCAAAAAGTTCTTCCATCGAATTAACACTTTACAACAACGCAAGTGTAAAACAACGTGTCAAAAATCAGTGTACAAATAGCAGAGTTCATTCGATAAGGACCATGCTACATGTACTCTATGGTGTACACTTTTAAATTTCAAACATGACCCTATTGGATAGTTTAAATTTCAAACGAGACATTAACCTGTTGGACAGTTTAAATTTCAAATAGTTTTCCCTTCCAATTGACACTTGACAACAATGCAAGTGTCGAACAACGTGTCAAAAATCAGTGTACAAATATCAAAATTCAATCTGTAAGAACCTTGAGACATGTACACTTTAGTTTTCACTTTGTCACGTGACATTATCTTGTTAGACAATTTAAATTGAAACAGCTTTTCCCATCGAATTGACACTACACAACAATGCAACTATTGAACAACGTGTCAAAAATCCGTGTACAAATAGCGAAGTTCAATTGGTAAGGACCATGCTACATGTACACTGTGGTGTGCACTTTTAAATTTCAGACATGACCCTGTTGGACAGTTTAAATTTCAAACAAGTCCTTAACCTGTTGGACAATTTAAATTCCAAAGAGTTTTCCCATCCAATTGACACTTGACAACAATGCAAGTGTCAAACGACGTTAAAAAATTAGTGTACAAATAGCAAAGTTGAATCGGTAAGAACCTTGCTGCATGTATACTACGGTGTAGACATTAGTTTACACTTTACCACATGACATTACCCCGTCGGGTAGTTTAAATGTCAAACAATTTTCTAATCCAATTGACACTTGACAACAGTGTCAAACAACGTGTCAAAAATTAGTGTACAAATAACAAAGTTCAATCAGTAAGAACCTCGCTTCATGTACACTATGGTATACAGTTTGGTTCACACTTTTCCACGTGACATTACCCCGTTGAACAGTTTAAATTTCAAATGGTTTTTCCAATCCAATTGACACTTGACAACAATGCAAGTTTCAAACAATGTGTCAAAAATCAGTGTACAAATAGCAAATTTCAATCGGTAAGAACCTTGCTTCATATACAATATAGTGTACACTTTAGTTTACAGTTTGCCACGTGACATATCCCTATTGGACAGTTTTAATTTCAAATAGTTTTCCCATCCCATTGACACTTGACAACAAAGCAATTGTCAAACAACGTGTCAAAAATCTTTGTACAAATAGCAAAGTTCAATCGTTAAGAACCATGCTACATGTACACTATGGTGTACACTTTAGTTTACACTTTACCACATGACATTACTTAGTTGGACAGTTTAAATTTCAAATAGTTTTCCCATCCAATAGACACTTGGCAACGATGCAAGTGTCAAACAACGTGTTAAAAATCAGTGTACAAATAGTAAAGTTCAATCGGTAAAAACCTTGCTACATGTACACTACGATGTAAACTTTAGTTTACACTTTACCACGTGACATTACCCTATTGGAAAGTTTAAATTTTCAATAGTTTTCCCATCCAATTGACACTTGACAATGATGCATGTGTCAAACAACGTGTAAAAAATCAGTGTACAAATAGCAAAGTTCAATCGGTAAGAACCTCGTGATATGTACACTATGGTGTACACTTTAGTTTACACTTTGCCATGATTTTACCCTGTTAGATAGTTTAAATTTCAAATAGTTTTCCCATCGAATAGAGACTTGGAGACAATGCAAGTGTCAAACAACGTGTCAAGAATCAGTTTACAAATTGCAAAGTTTAATTGGTAAGAACCTCGCTTCAGGTACACTATGCAGTATAATTTAGTTTGCACTTTGCCACGTGACATTACCCTATTTGATAGTTTAAATTTCAAACAATTTTCCTATCCAATTGACACTTGACAACAATGCAAGTGTCAAACGATGTGTCAAAAATTAGTGTACAAATAGCAAACTTCGATCGGTAAAACCTTACTACGTGTACACTATGGTATACACTTTAGTTTATACTTTGCCACATGACATTATCCCGTTGGAAAGTTTAAATTTCAAACGGTTTTCCCATCCAATTGATGTTTGACAACAATGTAAGTGTCAAACAACATGTCAAAAATTAGTGTACAAATAGTAAAGTTCAATCGGTAAGAAATGCAAGAGTCAAACAACATGTCAATAGTCAGTGTACAATTAGCAAAGTTCAATCGATAAGAACCTCGCGACATGTACACTATTGTGTACACTTTAGTTTACACTTTACCACATGACATTACCATGTTGGACAGTTTAAATTTTAAATAGTTTTCCAATCCAATTGACCATTGACAACATTTCAAGTGTCAAACAACGTGTCAAAAATCAGTCTACAAATAGCAAAGTTTAATCCGTAAGAACCTTGCGACATGTACACTATGGTGCTCACTTTAGTTTACACTTTGCCATGTGACATTACACTGTTAGATAGTTTAAATTTCATACAATTTTCCCAGCTAATTGACACTTGGTAACAATGCAAGTGTCAAACAATGTGTCAAAAATCAGTGTACAAATAGCAAAGTTCAATCGGTAAGAACCTTGCGACATGTACACTATGGTGTACACTTTAGTTTACACTTTGTTATGTGACATATCCCTGTTGGACAGTTTTAATTTCTAACATTTTTCCCATCCCATTGACGCTTGATAACAATGTAAGTGTCAAACAACGTGTCAAAAATCAGTGTACAAATTGTAAAGTTCAATCGGTAAAACCTTACTACGTGTACACTATGGTGTACACTTTAGTTTACACTTTGCCACGTGACATTACCCCGTTGGACAGTTTAAATTTCAAACAGTTTTTTCATCCAATTGATGCTTGACAATAATGCAAGTGTCAAACCATGTGTCAAAATTAGTGTACAAATAGCAAAGTTCAATCGGTAAGAACATTGCTACATGACATTACACTACTCCACGTGACATTACCCTATTGTACCATTTTAATTTCAAATACTATAGTGTACAATTTAGTTTACACTTTACCACATGAAATTAGCCCATTGGACAGTTTAAATTTCAAACATTTTTCCCATCCAAATGACACTTGACAACAATGCAAGTGTCAAACGACGTGCCAAAAATTAGTGTACAAATAGCAAAGTTCAATCGGTAAGAACCTTGCTACCTGAACACTATGGTGTACACTTTAGCTTACACAATGCCACATGACATTACCCATTGGACAGTTTAAATTTCAAACAAATTTCCAATCCAATTCACACTTGAGAACAATGCAAGTGTCAAACAACGTGTCAAAAATCAATGTACCTATAGCAAAGTTGAATCGGTAAGAACCTTGTGACATGTACACTATGGTGTAGACTTTAGTTTACACTTTGCCACGTGACATTACCCCATTGGATAGTTTAAATTTCAAACAGCTTTCCCGTCCAAATGACACTTGACAACAATGCAAAAGTCAAACGACGTGCCAAAAATCAGTGCACAAATAGCAAAGTTCAATCGGTAAGAACATTGCTATCTGAACACTATGGTGTACACTTTAGTTTACACAATGCCACCAGACATTACCCCGTTGGACAATTTAAATTCCAAATAGTTTTCCCATCCAATTGACACTTAACAACAATGCAAGTGTCAAAATAAGTGTCAAAAATCAGTGTACAAATAGCAAAGTTCAATCAGTAAGAACCTTGCAACATGTACACTATGGTGTACACTTTAGTTTACACATTTCCACGTGATATTACCCTGTGGGAAAGTTTAAATTTCAAACAATTTTCCCATCCAATTAACACTTGACAACAATGCAAGAGTCAAACGATATGTCAAAAATCAGTGTACAAATAGCAAAATTCAATCCGTAAGAACCTTGCGACTTATACACTATGGTGCACACTTTAGTTTACACTTTGGCACGTGACATTACCTCGTTGGACAGTTTAAATTTCAAACAGTTTTCCCATCCAATTGACACTTGGCAACAATGCAAGTGTCAAACAACGTGTCAAAAATCAGTGTGCAAATAGCAAAGTTCAATCGGTAAGAATCTTGCTGCATTTACACTACGGCATACACTTTTGTTTACACATTGCCACGTGACATTACCCTGTTGGATAGTTTAAATTTCAAACAGTTTTCCCATCTAATCGACACTAGACAACAACGTAAGTGTCAAACTATGTGTCAAAAATCAGCATACAAATAGCAAAGTTCAATCAGTAAGAACCTTGCAACATGTACACTATGGTGTAAACTTTAGTTCACACTTTACCAAGTGACATTGCCCTGTTGGATAGTTTAAATTTCAAATATTTTTTCCATCCAATTGACACTTGACACTTGACAACAATGCAAGTGTTAGACAACGTGTCAAAAATCAGCACACAAATAGCAAAGTTCAATCGGTAGGAACCTTGTAACATGCACACTATGGTGTACACTTTAGTTTATACTTTGCCACGTGACATATCCTTGTTGGATAGTTTTAATTTCCAACTTTTTTCCCATCCCATTGACACATGACAACAATGCAAGTGTCAAACGAGGTGTCAAAAATTAGTGTACAAATAATAAAGTTCAATCGGTAAAACCTTACTACGTGTACACTATGGTGTATACTTTAGTTTACAATTTGCCACATGACATTACCCCGTTGGACAGTTTAAATTTCAAATAGTTTTTCCATACAATTGATGCTTGACAACAATGCAAGTGTCAAACAACGTGTCAAAAATCAGTGTACAAATAGCAAAGTTCAATCGGCAAGAACCTTGCAACATGTAGACTACGGTGTACGCTTTAGTTTACACTATGCCACGTGACATTACCCTATTGGACAGTTTAAATTTCAAATACTATGGTGTACAATTTAGTTTACACTTTACCACATGACATTACCCCATTGGACAGTTAAAATTTACAACAATTTTCCCATACAATTGACACTTAACAACAATGCAAGTGTCAAATGACGTGCTAAAAATCAGAGTACAAATAGCAAATTTCAATTGGATGGGAAAACTATTCGAAATTTAAACTACACAAAGGGTAATGTCACGAGGCAAAGTGTAAACTAAAGTGTACACCAAAGTGTACATGTAGCAAGGTTCTTAATGATTGAACTTTGCTATTTGTACACAGATTTTTTACTCGTTGTTTGACACTTGTATTGTTGTCAAGTGTCAATTGGATGAGAAAACTACTTGAAATTTAAACTATCCAACGGGGTAAAGTCACATGACAAAATGTAAACTAAAGTGGCAAAGTTCAATCGGTAAGAATATTGCTACATGTACACTACGGTCTACCCTTTAGTTTACACTTTGCCACTTGACATTACCCAGTTGGACAGTTTAAATTTCAAACAGTTTTCCCATCCAATTGACACTTGACAACAATGCAAGTGTCAAACAACGTGTCGAAAATCAGTGTACAAATAGCAAATTTCAATCGGTAAGAACCTTGCTACATGTACATTATGGTGTGCACTTTAGTTTACACTTTACCACGTGTCGTTACCCTATTGGACAGTTTAAATTTCGAACAGTTTTCCCATCCATTTGACACTTGACAACAATGCAACTGTCAAATAACATTTCAAAAATCATTGTGCAAATTGGAAAGCTCAATCGGCAAGAACCTTGCAACATATACACTATGGTGTACACTTTAGTTTACACATTGACATGTGACATTACCCTGTTGGACAGTTTAAATTTCAAACAATTTTTCCATCCAATTGAGAATTGACAACAATTCAAGTGTCAAATAACGTGTCAAAAATAAGTGTGCAAATAGTAAAGTTCAGTTGGTAAAGACCTTTCTACATTTACACTATCGTGTACACTTTAGTTAACACTTTGTCCCGTGACGTTACCCTGTTGGACATTTAAATTTCAAATAGTTATCCCATCCAATTGACACTTGACAACAATGCAAGTGTTAAACAACGTGTCAATAAAAAGTGTACAAGTAGCAGAGTTCGATCGGCAAGAACCTTGCTACATGTACACTATAGTGTACACTTTAGTTTACACACTGACACGTGACATTACCATGTTGGACAGTTTAAATTTCAAACAATTTTTCCATCCAATTGAGAATTGACAACAATTCAAGTGTCAAACAATATGTCAAAAATCAGTGCACAAAGAGCAAAGTTTAATCGATAAGGACCTTGCTACATGTACACTATGGTGTACACTTTAGTTTACACTTTGCCACGTGACATTACCCTGTTGGACAGTTTAAATTTCAAATAGTTTCCCATCCAATTGAAAATTGACAACAATTCAAGTGTCAAACAACGTGTCAAAAATCAGTGTACAAATAGAAAAGTTCAATCCAAAAAAACCTTGCTACATTTAATTTATGGTGTACACTCTAGTTTACACTTTACCACGTGACATTACCCTGTTGAACAGTTTGAATTTGAAAAATTTTTCCCATCCAATTGACACTTGAGAACAATTTAAGTGTCAAACAACGTGTCAAAAATCAGTGCACGAATAGCAAAGATCAATCGATAAGGACCTTGCTACATGTACACTATGATATACACTTTAGTTTACACATTGCCACGTGACATTACCCTGTCGGACAGTTTAAATTTCAAATAGTTTTTCCATCCAACTGAGAATTGACAACAATTCAAGTGTCAAATAATGTGTCAAAAATGAGTGTGCAAATAGTAAAGTTCAGTTGGTAAAGACCTTTCTACATGTACACTATGGTGTACACTTTAGTTAACACTTTGCCACGTGACGTTACCATATTGGACAGTTTAAATTTCAAACAGTTATCCCATCCAATTGACACTTGACAACAATGCAAGTGTTAAACAACATGTCAATAAAAAGTGTACAAATAGCAGAGTTCAATCGACAAGAACCTTGCTACATCTACACTATAGTGTACACTTTAGTTTACACTTTGCCACATGATATTGTTGTGTTGGACAGTTTAAATTTTGATCATTTTTCCCATCTAATTGACACTTGACAAAAATGCAAGTGTCAAGCACCGTGTCGAAAATCAGTGTACAAATAGCAAAGTTTAATCGGTAAGAACCTTGCTACATGTACACTATGGTGTACGCATTTTAGTTTAAACTTTGCCACGTTATATTACCCTACTGGACAGTTTAAATTTTAAACAATTTTCCCATCCAATTGACACTTGAGAACAATGCAAGTGTCAAACAACGTGCCAAAAATCAGTGTACAAATAGCGAAGTTCAATCGATGAGAAACTTGCTGCATGTACACTATGGTGTACACTTTATTTTGCACTTTACTTTGTGACACTACCCTGTTGGACAGTTTAAATTTTGAATAGTTTTTCCATCCAATTGACACTTGACAATAATGAAACTGTCAAACAACGTGTTGAAAATCTGTTTACGAATAGCAAATTTCAATTGGTAAGGACCTTACTACGTATACACTATGGTCTACACTTTAGTTTACACTTTGCCATGTGACATTTCCCTGTTGGTCAGTTTGAATTTCAAACAGTTTTCCCATCCAATTAACACTTGACAACAATATAAGGGTCAAACAACATGTCAAAAATAAGTGTAAAAATAGCAAAGTTCAATTGGTAAGAACCTTGCTGCTTGTACACTATAGTGTACACTTTAGTTTACACTTTGCCACGTGACATTACCCTGTTGGATAGTTTAAATTTCAAACTATTTTCCCATCCAATTGACAATTGGAAATAATTAATGTGTCAAAAATCAGTGTACAAATAGCAAAGTTTTTTCAATCGGTATGAACCTTGCTACATGTACACTATGGTGTACACTTTAGCTCACACTTTGCCACTTGACATTACCCTGTTGGACAGTTTAAATTTCAAAGAGTTTTCCCATACAATTAACACTTGACAACAATGCAAGTTTTAAACAACGTGTCAAAAATCTGTGTACAAATAGCAAAGTTCAATTGGTAAGAACCTTGCTACATGTACACTATGGTTATTTGACACTTGACACGTTGTTTGACACAGGCATTATTGTCAAGTGTCAGTTGGATGGAAAAATAGTTTGAAATTTAAACTGTCCAACAGGGTAATGTGACATGGCAAAGTGTAAACTAAAGTGTACACCATAGTGTACATGTAGCAAGGTTCTTACCGATTGAACTTTGCTATTTGTACAATGATTTTTGACACATTGTTCGACACTTACATTATTGTCACTTGCCAATTGGATGGGAAAATTCTTTGAAATTTAAACTGTTCAAGAGGGTAATGTCACGTGGCAAAGTGTAAACTAAAGGGTACACCAT
>NW_019264767.1:73808-109560 GCF_002742605.1 Olea europaea var. sylvestris
AACTTTGGAAGACATGCTGAGAACATGTGTTTTGGATCTAGGAGGTAATTGGGAGTCATACTTACCTCTAGTAGAGTTTGATTATAATAACAGTTTCCAAGAAGCAACTATTGGAATGGCACCATATGAAACTCTCTATGGTAGAAGATGTAGATCCCCTGTTCATTGGGATGAAGTCGGAGAGAAGAGAGTTTTAGGACCAGAAATAGTTGAAAGAACGGTCGAGGTAATCGATAAGATCCGTGCAAGAATAAAGGCAGCACAAGATCGACAAAAGAGCTATGCAGATACTAGGAAGGATTTAGAATTCTAAGTTGGGGATAAAGTGTTTCTGAAAGTAGCACCGATGAAAGGTGTTATGCAGATACAAGGAGGAAGGATTTAGAATTCCAAGTTGGGGATAAAGTGTTTCTGAAAGTAGCACTGATGAAAGGTGTACTTAGATTTGGAAAGAAAGGCAAGCTACAACCCCGGTATATCAGACCTTTCGAGATACTTGATAGAGTCAGAAATGTGGCTTACTGACTAGGTTTGCCACCTGAATTATCGGCAGTGCACAATGTGTTCCATATATCGATGATAAAGAAGTATGTACATAATCCTAATCATGTAGTGAGTTATCAAACCTTGGAGGTACAAAAAGATTTGTCATACGAGGAACAACCGATCAAGATATTGGAACGAAAAGTGCATAAACTAAGGAATAAAGAGATTTAGCTGGTTAAGATACAGTGGAATCATCACGGCGTAGAAGAAGCCACTTGGGAAAAAGAAGAAGAAGCCAAAGACAAGTATCCAACACTATTCGCCCAACCAGAAGGTAAATTTCGAGGATGAATTTAATTAAGGTGTGGGGGATTTGTAGAACCCCAAATAATTCTAGACACCTTAGTGACACTAAGACATGAATATTGGATGACTTAAGTATACTTGAGACTTTTAGTCTCATTTAAGACCCATTTTCGACATAGGGAACATTCGATTTGGAAAATGATATCTAAATAAAATTTGTAACTCTTTGAGTTAGCTTTCCAATGCACTTTTAATTACCTCAATCGGATATTGGGAGAAGAAGTTATGATAGAAATATTGAAAGCTATGCAGTTCCGGTTGACCGAAACTACCTGAAATGAAAATTCTCGTTTTTCTCTGGAATTTAAATATTTTTTTTTCATCAATTATTTTCTCAAAGGGCCACCCACATTTTTGGCAACAAAAACCCCCCACTAAATTGAAGCATTTAATCTCAAACTTAAATGGCACCCATGTTTTCTCTCTTAAATGAAATTTGACCCTCAATTTGCTTTAATTATGGGATATTTACCTATAAAAATGGCACCGATGTTTTCTCTCTTAAATAAAATTTGACCCTTTATTTGCTTTAATTATGGGATATTTACCTATAAATAGAGACCTCATTTCACTCATTTTTCTTACACCAAAAGTAAGAGCTTTTACATACTAAAGAAAGAGTTTCCAAAAGAGAAAAAGAGAGGGAGGACAACTATTTTTCCTAGAAGTTTAAGAAGTGTTTTCAAGCATCAATTCTCAATGGTTTTTAAACATCCAAGGAGTGCATTTCTTTCAACTTCCAAGTTTCATCGAAGTTCTCAATCCAATTTTTCAAAGTTTCAAAAGCATCAATCAAAGCAGGTAGAGGTGCAATGTGTTTAATCATGTTAAATTATAAGTTTCGATTCATGTTAATGTTTGTATGTCAAATGGTAATCCGGTACGCCATATCCCTCTATGTTAATGGTTTATGTCAAATGGTACTCCGGTACGGCATGCCCCTCTATGTTGAAGAAATGTTCGTATGTCAAATGGTGCCCTCGAGTACGGCATACCCTTTCATGTCAAATGGTGCCTCCGGGTATGACATGTATGAAAAGTTATAAAGTTAATGTTTTGAAATGTATAGCTTGATCACGAATGCACCTATGACACCTATTGAGTTTTTCAACTCACGGGTTAAATCCCATCTCTACAGATTGAAGGAATTCTATCTCGGACATGGATGGAGGAGAAGATGGAGAGTGATGCAACGAGCCCACGGAAATCTGGTGAATAAGTGATTTGGATTTATTTTTATGAAATGTTTTCCAATGTTATTTCTTTAAAGTTTTGAATAACGCAGAATACGAGAACAAGTTATATTTTCTTCAAATAAATTACATTTGTTTGTTTTGAAAAATGATTTAGAGTTTTTGTTTAAAGTATTTGAAGTATTGTTATTTAAATTATTATCCGAAGATGTAAGCTTCCGCTAAAACGTATACACTTGTTACTAATAGTGTGATGTCACGTGGCAAAGTGCAAACCATAGGTTACATGTAGCAAGGTCCTTACCAATTGAACTTTGCTATTTGTACACTAATTCTTGACACGTTGTTTGACACTTGCATTGTTGTCAAGTGTCAATTGGATGGAAAAAATATTTGAAATTTAAACTGTCCAACAGGGTAATGACAGGTGGCAAAGCGTAAACTAAAGTGTACACCATTGTGTACATGTTGTAAGGTTCTTACCGATTGAACTTTCCTATTTGTACATTTATTTTTGACACGTAGTTTGACACTTTCATTGTTGCCAAGTGTTGATTGGATAGGAAAACTGTTTGAAACTTGAACTGTCCAACAGGGTAATGTCACGTGGCATAATGTAAAGGTGTCACTATAGTGTATATGTAGGAAGGTTCTTACCTATTGAACTTTGCTTTTGTACATCGATTTTTGACACATTGTTTGACACTTGCATTGTTGTCAAGTGTCAATTGAATTGAAAAATTGTTTGAAATTTAAACTGTCCATCAGGGTAATGTCACGTGGCAAAGTGTAAACTAAATTGTACACCATAGTGTACATGTAGCAAGGTTCTTACCGATTGAACTTTGCTATTTGTACATTTATTCTTGACACGTAGTTTGACATTTGCATTGTTGCCAAGTGTCGATTGGATAGGAAAACTATTTGAAACTTGAACAATCCAACACGGTAATGTCACGTGGCATAGTGTAAACTAAAGTGTACACCATAGTGTATTTGTAGGAAGGTTCTTACCTATTGAACTTTGTTTTTGTATGCTGATTTTCGACATGTTGTTTGACACTTGCATTGTTGTCAAGTGTCAATTGGATGGGAAAACTATTTGAAATTAAAATTGTCCAATAGGATAATGACACATGGCAAAGCGTAAACTAAAGTGTATACCATAGGGTACATGTCGCAAGGTTCTTAACGATTGAACTTTGCTATTCATACACTGATTTTGGACACGTTGTTTGACACTTGCACTATTGTCAAGTATCAATTGGATGGGAAAACTGTTTTAAATTTAAACTGTCCAAAGCGGTAATGTCACGTGGCAAAGTGTAAACCAAAGTATACACCATAGTGTACATGTCGCAAGGTTCTTAACGATTGAACTTTGCTATTTGTACACCGATTTTTGATACGTTGTTTGACATTTGAATTATTGTAAGGTGTCAATTAGATGGGAAAAGTATTTGAAATGTAAACTGTCCAACAGGGTAATGTCACGTGACAAAATGTAAACTAAAGTATACACAATGTGTACATGTAGCAAGGTCCTTACTATTTGAACTTTACTATTTGTACACAGATTTTTGACATGTTGTTTGACACTTGCATTGTTGTCAAGTGTCAATTGGATGGAAAAAATGTTTCAAATTTAAACTATCCAATAGGGTAATGTCACGTGGCAAAGTGCAAACTAAAGTGTACGCCATAGTGTACACGTAGGAAGGTTCTAACCGATTGACCTTCGCTATTTGTTCGCTAATTTTTGACACGTTGATTGATACTTGCATTGTTGTCAAGTTTCAATTGGATGGATGACTGTTTGAAATTTAAACTGTCCAACAGTGTAATGTCACGTGACAATGTATAAACTAAGGTGTACTCTATAGTGTGCATGTAGCAAGGTTCTTACCGTTTGAAATTTATTATTTGTACACAGATTTTCAACACGTTGTTTGACACTTGTATTGTTGTCAATTGTCAATTGGATGGGAAAACTGTTTGAAATTTAAATTGTCCAACAGGGTAATGTCTTGTGGCAACGTGTAAACTAAGGTGTATACCATAGTGTATATGTAGCAAGGATTTTCGACACGTTGTTTGACACTTGTATTGTTGTCAAGTGTCAATTGGATGGGAAAGCTGTGTGAAATTTAAACTGTCTAGCAGGGTAATGTCACGTGGCAAAGTGCAAACTAAAGTGTACACCATAGTGTACACGTAGGAAGGTTCTAACCGATTGAACTTTGCTCTTTGTTCACTCATTTTTGACACATTGTTTGACACTTGCATTGTTGTCCAGTGTCAACTGGATGGGATAACTGTTTGAAATTTAAACTTTCCAACAATGTAATGTCACGTGGCAAAGTATAAACTAAAGTGTACACTATAGTGTAAATGTAGCAAGGTTCTTACTGTTTGAACTTTGCTCTTTGTACATAGATTTTCGACATGTTGTTTGACACTTGTATTGTTGTCAACTGTCAATTCAATGGGAAAACTGTTTAAAATTTTAAATTGTCCAATGGGGTAATGTCTTGTGGCAACGTGTAGACTAAGGTGTACACCATAGTGCACATATAGCAAGGTCCTTGCCGATTGAGCTTTGCTATTTGAACACTGATTTTCCGCATGTTGTTTGACACTTGCATTGCTGTCAATTGTCAATTGGAAGGGAAAACTATTTGAAATTTAAACTGTCCAGCAGGTTAATGTCACCTGGCAAAGTGTAAACCAAGTATACACCATAGTGTACATGTAGCAAGGTTCTTACCGATTGAACTTTGCTATATGTACACTAATTTGCGACAAGTTGTTTGACACTTGTATTGTTGTCCAGTGTCAATTGGATGGGAAAATTGCTTGAAATTTAAACTGCCCATAGGGTAATGTCATGTGGAAAAGTGCAAACTAAAATGTACACCATCGTTTACATATAGCAAGGTCCTTACCAATCGAACTTTTCTATTTGTACACTAATTTTGGACACGTTGTTTGACACTTGCATTGTAGTCAAGTGTCAATTTGATGGGAAAATTGTTTGAAATTCAAATTATCTAACAGTGTAATGTCACGTGGCAAAGTTAATTAAAGTGTACACCAATGTGTACATGTAGCAAGGTCCTTATCAATTGAACTTTGCTATTTGTAAACTGATTTTTGACACGTTTGACACTTGCATTGTTGTCAAGTGTCAATTGGATGGGAAAATATTTGAAATTTAAACTGTCTAACAGGGTAATGACAGGTGGCAAAGTGTAAGCTAAAGTGTACACCATAGTGTGCATGTAGAAAGGTTCTTACCGATTGAACTTTACTATTTGTAGATTGATTTTTGACACGTTGTTTGACAATTACATTGCCATCAAGTGTCAATTGCATGGGAAAACTATTATAAATTTAAACTGTCCAGTAGGGTAATGTCATGTGGCAAAGTGTAAACTAATGTGTATTAACCATAGTGTACATGTTGCAAGGTTCTTACCGATTGAACTTTACTTTTTGTACATTTATTTTTGAAAGGATGTTTGACACTTGTATTATTGTCAAATGTCAATTGGATGGGAAAACTGTTTGCAGGGTAATGTTACATTGCAAGGTGTAAACAAAAGTGTACACCGTAGTGTACATGTCGCAAGGTTCTTACCGATTGAACTTTGATATTTGAACATTGATTTTTGACATGTTGTTTGACACTTGCACTGTTGTCAAGTGTCAATTGGATGGAAAAAATGTTTCAAATTTAAACTGTCCAACAGGGTAATGTCACGTGGCAAAGTGCAAACTAAAGTGTACGCCATAGTGTACACGTAGGAAGGTTCTAACCGATTGAACTTCGCTATTTGTTCGCTAATTTTTGACACGTTGATTGACACTTGTATTGTTGTCAAGTTTTAATTTGATGGATAACTGTTTGAAATTTAAACTGTCCAACAGTATAATGTCACGTGACAATGTATAAACTAAAGTGTACTCTATAGTGTACATGTAGCAAGGTTCTTACCATTTGAACTTTGCTATTTGTACAAAGATTTTCAACACGTTGTTTGACACTTGTATTGTTGTCAACTGTCAATTGGATGGGAAAACTGTTTGAAATTTAAATAATGTCTTGTGGCAACGTGTAAACTGAGGTATATACCATAGTGTACATGTAGAAAGGATTTTCGACACGTTGTTTGACACTTGTATTGTTGTCAAGTGTCAATTTGATGGGAAAGCTGTGTGAAATTTAAACTGTCTAGCGGGATAATGTCACGTGGCAAAGTGTAAACTAAAGTGTACACCATAGTGTACACGTAGGAAGGTTCTAACCGATTGAACTTTGCTCTTTGTTCACTCATTTTTGACACATTGTTTGACACTTGCATTTATGTCCAGTGTCAATTGGATGGGATAACTGTTTGAAATTTAAACTTTCAAACAATGTAATGTCACATGGCAAAGTATAAACTAAAGTGTACACTATAGTGTAAATGTGGCAAGGTTCTTACCGTTTGAACTTTGCTCTTTGTACACAGATTTTCGACATGTTGTTTGACACTTGTATTGTTGTCAGCTGTCAATTCGATGGGAAAACCATTTGAAATTTTAAATTGTCCAACAGGGTAATGTCTTGTGGCAACGTGTAGACTAAGGTGTACACCAAAGTGCACATATAGCAAGGTCCTTGCCGATTGAACTTTGCTATTTGAACACTGATTTTTCGCACGTTGTTTGACACTTGCATTGCTGTCAATTGTCAATTGGAAGGGAAAACTATTTGAAATTTAAACTGTCCAGCAGGGTAATATCACGTGGCAAAGTGTAAACCAAGTGTACACCATAGTGTACATGTAGCAAGGTTCTTACCGATTGAACTTTGCTATAAGTACACTGATTTTCGACAAGTTGTTTGACACTTGTATTGTTGTCCAGTGTCAATTGGATGGGAAAATTGCTTGAAATTTAAACTACCCATAGGGTAATGTCACGTGGAAAAGTGCAAACTAAAGTGTACACCATCGTTTACATATAGCAAGGTGCTTACCAATTGAACTTTGCTATTTGTACACTAATTTTGGACACGTCGTTTGACACTTACATTGTAGTCAAGTGTCAATTTGATGGGAAAATTGTTTGAAATTCAAATTATCTAACAGTGTAATGTCGCGTGGCAAAGTTTAAATTAAAGTGTACACCAATGTGTACACGTAGCAAGGTCCTTATCGATTGAACTTTGCTATTTGTAAACTGATTTTTGACACGTTTGACACTTGCATTGTTGTCAAGTGTCAATTGGATGGGAAAAATATTTGAAATTTAAACTGTCTAACAAGGTAATGACAGGCGGCAAAGTGTAAGCTAAAGTGTACACCACAGTGTGCATGTAGAAAGGTTCTTACTGATTGAACTTTACTATTTGTAGACTGATTTTTGACACGTTTGACAATTACATTGCTATCAAGTGTCAATTGCATGGGAAAACTATTATAAATTTAAGCTGTCCAGTAGGGTAATTCATGTGGCAAAGTGTAAACTAATGTGTATTAACCATAGTGTACATGTTGCAAGGTTCTTACCGATTGAACTTTACTTTTTGTACATTGATTTTTGATAGGATGTTTGACACTTGTATTATTGTCAAGTGTCAATTGGATGGGAAAACTGTTTGAAATTTAAACTATCCAACAGGGTAATGTTACGTTGCAAGGTGTAAACAAAAGTGTACACCATAGTGTACATGTCGCAAGGTTCTTACCGATTGAACTTTGATATTTGAACATTGATTTTTGACATGTTGTTTGACACTTGCATTGTTGTCAAGTGTCAATTGGAAGGGAAAACTGTTTGAAATTTAAACTATCCAATAGGGTAGTGTTACGTGGCAAAGTGTAAACTAAAGTGTACACCATAGTATACATGTCGCAAGGTCCTTACCGATTGAACTCTCTATTTGTACACAGATTTTTGACACGTTGTTTGACACCTGTATTATTGTCAAGTGTCAATTGGATGGGAAAGCTATTTGAAATTTAAACTGTCCAATAGGGTAATATTACGTGGCAAAGTGTAAACTGAACTTTGTACACCATAGTGTACATGTAGCAAGGTTCTCATCGATTGAACTTTGCTATTTATACACTAATTTTCGACACGTTTTTTGACACTTGCATTTTTGTGAATTGACAATTGGATGGAAAAACTGTTAGAAATTTATACTGTCCAACAGGGTAATGACACATGGTAAAGGGTAAACTAAAGTGTACACCATAGTGTACATGTAGCAAGGTCCTTACCAATTGAACTTTGCTATTTGTACACTGATTTTTGACTCGTTGTTTGACAATTGGATGGAAAACTATTTGAAATATAAACTGTCCAATAGGGTAATATCACGTGGCAAAGTGTAAACTAAAGTGTACGCCATAATGCACATATCGTAAGGTTCTTACCAATTGAACTTTCCTATTTGTACACAAATTTTTTACATGTTGTTTGCCTCTTTCATTGTTGTCAAGTGTCAATTGCATGGGAAAACTATTTAAAATTTAAACTGTCGAACAGGGTAATCTCACGTTGCAAAGTGTAAACTAAAGTGTACACCATTGTGTACATGTGGCAAGGTTCTTATCGATTGAACTTTGCTATTTGTGCACTAAATTTTGACATGTTGTTTGACATTTGCATTGTTATCAAGTGTCAATTGGATGGGAAAATTGTTTAAAATTTACATGTCCAATAGGTTAATGTCACGTGAAAAGTGTACACCATAGTGTACATGTCGCAAGGTTTTTACCGATTGAACATTGCTATTTGTACACTAATTTTTGACACATTGTTTGACACTTGCATTATTGTCAAGTGTCAGTTGGGTGGAAAAGCTGTTTGAAATTTAAACTGTCCAACAGGGTAATGACACGTGGCATAGTGTAAACTAAAGTGTACATGTAACAAGGTTCTTACCGATTGAACTTTGCTATTTGTACACTGATTTTGGATAAGTTGTTTGACACTTGCATTGTTGTCAAGTGTCAATTGAATGAGAAAACTCTTTGAAATTTAAACTGTCCAACACGTTAATATATCGGGGTAAAGTGCAAACTAAAGTTTGCACCATAGTGAACATGTCGCAATGTCCTTACCGATTGAACTTGGCTATTTTCACACGTTGTTTGACATTTGCATTGTTGTCAAGGGTCACTTAGATGGAAAGACTGTTTGAAATTTGAACTGTCCAACAGGGTAATGTCACGTGGCAAAGTGTAAACTAATGTACACACCATAGTGTACATATCGCAAGATTTATATCGATTGAACTTTGTTATTTTTGCACAAATTTTTGACACGTTGTTCGATACTTGCATTGTTATCAAGTGGCAATTGGATGAGAAAACTGTTTGAAATTTAAACTGTCTAATAGGGTAAAGTCACGCGGCAAAGTGTAACCAAAAGTTTACACCTTAGTGTACATGTAGCAAGGTTCTTACCTATTGAACTTTGTCATTTGTACACTAATTTTTGACACATTATTTGACACTTGCATTGTTTTTAAGTGTCAATTGGATGGAAAAATTGTTTAAAATTTAAACAGTCCGATAAGATAATGTCACGTGGCAAAGTGTAAACTAAAGAGTACACCATAGTGTGCATGTAGCAAGGTTTTCACCGATTGAACTTTGTTGTTGCTACACTGAATTTTCACGCGTTGTTAGACACTTGCATTGCTGTCAAGTATCATTTGGATGGGAAAACTGTTTGAAATTTGAGCTGTCCAGTAGGGTAATGTCACGTGGCAAAGTGTAAACTAAAGTGTACATGTAGCAAGCTTCTTATTGTTTGAACTTTGCTATTTGTACACTATTTTTTGGCACGTTTTTGACACTTGCATTGTTGTCAAGTTTCAATCGGATGGGAAAGCTGTTTGAAATTTGAACTGTCCAACAGGGTAATGTCAGGTGGTAAAGTTTAAACTAAAGTGTGCACCATAGTGTACATGTAGCAAGGTTCTTATCGATTGAACTTTGCTATTTGACACGTTGTTTGACACTTGCATTGTTGTCAAGTATCAATTGGATGGGAAAACTATTTGAAATTTGAACTGTCCAATAGGGTAATGTCACATGGCAAAGTTTAAACTAAAGTGTACACCATAGTGTACATGTAGCAAGGTTCTTAGCGATTGAACTTTGCCATTTGTACACTAATTTTCGACACGTTGCTTGACACTTGCATTGTTGTCAAGTGTCAATTAGATGGGAAAACTGTTTAAAATTTAAAATGTCGAACAGGGTAATGTCACGTGGCAAAATGTAAACTAAAGTTTACACCATAGTGTACATGTAGCAAGGTTCTTAACGATTGAACTTTGCTATTTGTACATTTATTTTTCACACGTTGTTTGACACTTGTATTGTTGTCAACTTTCAATTGGATGGGAAAGCTTTTTGAAATTTGAACTGTCCAATAGGGTAATGTCACGTGGCAAAGTTTAAGCTAAAGTGTATATGTAGCAATACTCTTACCGATTGAACTTTTCTATTAGTATACTTATTTTTGACACGTTATTTGAAACTTGCATTGTTGTCAGGTGTCAATTGGGTGGGAAAACTGTTTGAAATTTGAACTGTCCAACAGGGTAATGTCACTTGGCAAAGTGTAATCTAAAGTGTACACCATAGTGTACATGTAGCAAGGTTCTTACCGATTGAACTTTGCTATTTGTACACTTATTTTTGACACGTTGTTTGAAACTTGCATTGTTGTCAAGTGTCAATTGGACGGGAAAACAGTTTGAAATTTAAACTGTCCAGCAGGATAATGTCATGTGGCACAGTGTAAACTTAAGTGTGTACACCATAGTGTACATGTAGCAAGGTTCATACCGATTCAAGTCTGCTATTTGTACACTGATTTTTGACACGTTGTTTGATATTTGAATTGCTGTCAAGTGTCATTTGGATGGAAAAATTGTTTGAAATTTAAACTATCCAACAAGGTAATGTCACGTGGCATAGTGTAAACTAAAGTGTACATCATAGTGTATATGTAGTAAGGTTCTTACCAATTGGACTTTGCCATTTATACTCTGATTTTTGACACATTGTCTGACACTTAAATTGTTGTCAAGTGTCGATTGGATGGGAAAATTGCTATTTGTATACTGATTTTTTACGCGTTATTTGACACTTACATTGTTGTCAAGTGTCAATTGGATGGAAAAATTGTTTGAAATTTAAACTGTCCAGTCGGGTAATGTCACATGGAAAAGTGTAAACTTAAGTGTGTACCCCATAGTGTACAAGTGGCAAGGTTCTTACCGATTGAACTTTGCTATTTTTGACATGTTGTTTGACACATGCATTGTTGTCAAGTATCAATTGGATGAGAAAATTGTTCGAAATTTAAACTTTCCAACAGGGTAATGTCACGTGGCAAAGTGTAAACTAAAGTGTATACAATAGTGTACATGTAGCAAGGTCCTTATCGATTGAATTTTGCTTTTTGTACACTGATTTTCGACACGTTGTTTGACACTTACATTGTTGTCAAGTGTCAATTGGATGGGAACACTGGTTAAAATTTAAACTGTCCCACAGGGTAATGTCATGTGCCAAAGTGTAAACTTACGTGTGTACACCATAGTGTACATGTAGCAAGGTTCTTACCGATTGAACTTTGCTATTTGTACACTGATTTTTTACACATTGTTTGACACATACATAGTTGTCAAGTGTCAATTCGATGGGAAAACTGCTCGCTATTTAAGCTGTCCAACAGGGTAATGTCACATGGCAAAGTGTAAACTAAAGTGTACACCATAGTGTACATGTAGCAATGTCCTTATCGATTCAACTTTGCTATTAGTACACTTATTTTCGACACGTTGTTTGACACTTTCTTTTCGATTAAATTTTACTATTTGCACACTGATTTTTGACACATTATTTGATGCTTTCATTGTTTTCAAGTGTCAATTGGATGCAAAAATTGTTTGGAATTTAAACTTTCCACCAGGGTAACGTCACGTGGCAAAGTGCAAATTAAAGTGTACACCATAGTGTACACGTAGCAAGGTTCTTACCGATTGAACTTTGCTATTTGTGCATTGATTTTTAACACATTGTTTGAGACTTGAATTGTTGTCAAGTGTCAATTGGATGGGAAAACTATATAAAATTTAAACTGTCCAGTAGGGTAATGTCACGTGGCAAAGTGTAAATTAAAGTGTAGACCATAGTGTAAATATAGTAAGGTCCTTGCCGATTGAACTTTCCTATTTGTACACTGATTTTCGACATGTGTTTGACACTTTCATTATTGTCAAGTGTTCATTGGATGGGAAAACTATTCAAAATTTAAACTGTCCAACAGGATAATGTCACGAAGCAAAGTGTAAACTAAAGTGTACACCATAGTGTACATGTAGCAAGGTTCTTACCGATTGAACTTTGCTATTTGAACACTTATTTTTGACACATTGTTTGACACTTGAATTGTTGTCAATTATCAATTGGATGGAAAAACTATTTGAAATTGAAATTGTCCAATAGGGTAATGTCACATGGCAAAGTGTAAACTAAAGTGTACACTAGAGTGTACATGTCGCAAGGATCATACCGATTGAACTTTGTTATCTGTACACTGATTTTTGAGACGTTGTTTGAGACTTGCATTGTTGTCAAGTGTGAATTGGATGAGAAAACTGTTTAAAATTGAAACTGTCCAGCAGGGTAATGTCACGTGGCAAATTTAAACAAAAATGTGTACATCATATTGTACATGTAGCAAGGTTCTTACCGATTGAACTTTGCTATTTGTACATTGATTTTTTGACAAGTTGTTTGACACTTGCATTGTTACCAAGTGTCAATTGAATGGGAAAAACTGTTTGAAATTTAAACTGTCCAACAGGGTAATGTCGCGGGGCAAAGAGTAAACTAAAGTGTACTCCATAGTTTACATGTAGCAAGATACTTATGGATTGAACTTTGCTATTTGTACACTGATTTTCGACACATTGTTTGACACTTGTATTGTTGTAAGTGTCAATTGAATGGGAAAACTATTTGAAATTTAAACTGTCCAACAGGGTAAAGTCACGTGGCAAAGTGTAAACTAAAGTGTACATCATAATGTACATGTATCAAGGTCCTTACCTGTGACGCCCCGAACTTAAGTTTCGAGTGTCACATACTAAACATAATAGCTTCTGCCTTTAGTACATGTAAATACTCTTAGATAGAAGTATTACATGTTAGAAACTTATTTTCAACTTGGTAAAATGTCTCTCATAACTTTTAATGGCCCGCAGAAGCGCATGTCGACAAGAAATTATACTTTACAAATACGGACTCTGCACTGCCACGGTTCGTTGGGGCAGCAAGTTCGACTATTTTTATAAAATTCATCCCAACTCCATTTTCTATGAAATTTATGAAATTAGAAAGATATTTTCAATTAGTTTTCTAGGTTAAAATATAAAAAATTTTCAAGATCATATAATATGGACGTTTTACTGAAAACAGTGAGGTATTGCACAGAAATTTCAGATTTGACCCTTTAACGTTTAAAAATTCATATCTCAGGCTACAGATATCCAAATTGAGTGATTCTTGTGCCCATATTAAGAAAACTCAATTAGGAATTCAGTAATATTTTCAGAGCCTCAAATAGACGTTTATGGAGTCAAAAATAACGTTCTGAAGTTGACCTAAGAACTGTCCCGTTTCTGCCTTTTGTCACTTGCAAGGAGAAGTTTTTAAAAAAAAAGGTCTATTAACACAACATAGATGATTAATTGCTTAATTTACTTCTGGTACCATATTATATCATGTCTCATACATGTTTTTATACAATACCATACGAAAACATATGGAAAGCAGTCGGACAAACACATGCAAAAACAAAACTTCAATGCAAAACAACCTTGTCCTTAATCCATCATCGATTATGCCGACTGACTTCCACCAACTCCACAATTATGAATCTGAGAATTTAGTATAGAACATTATGAGTATAAAGAATACTCAGTAAGATACCATGCTTGGATTTTAACATGTTAATACTACACAAAAGAATGCAATCAAACACATACTTGCACATTCCGGCTTGCCAGTGCCCTTCGAACTTGTCCTAAGGCATAAATAAATATCTACCTTTGTGGACTTGTCCACCACATTCATATTATGGTTTTTGATGCATAGCTTAAGCATAAATATTACCATGAAATCATACCACTTAAGCATAGAAAGTATCTTACAATAAAACTTGAAGAAATCTTGGTTGAAAATGAATTGAGAAATGCTAGGCTGGTCCTCTTCTTCCCTCACGTTTTGACATTTATCCCAAACCCCTAATTAACAAATTATTTGGAAAAACTTTTAATAAATCAACCAATGCAAAATTTGGCAACCATAAATAATTTTTTTGGTCATACTAAATTTTGAAAAGTTAAATTGCTATTCTAAAAATTAAATGAGCACAAAATTCGGAGTATTACATCCTTCCTCCCTTATAAAAATTTCATCGTCGAAATTACCTTGAACTTAGTTGAAAAGTTCTGGATACTTAATCTTGATTTCCTCTTCGCTTTCCCAAGTTGACTCTTCGACATTATGGTTTCTCCACTGAACTCTCACTAACAGAATTTCCTTTGTCCTCAGTTGTTGGATTCTGCGATCCAATATTGCTACTGGTTTTTCCTCATAAGTCATGTTTTGTTTGATATCCAATGGTTGATAACTAACCACATGACTTTGATCTGACACATATTGTCCAACCATTGACACATGGAACACATCATGAATTGCTGACAAATATGGTGGTAGAGCGATTCGATGGGTTGCATTTTCAACTTTTTGCGAAATTTCAAAAGGACCTACGAATCTTGGTCAAAGTTTTCCCTTCTTTCCAAAGCGAAGAACTCCCTTCATCGGTGCCACTTTTAAGAAAACTTTATCACAAACATTAAATGCCAAATCTTTTCTCCTTTTATCGGCATAACTTTTTTGTCGGTCCTGGGCTGCCTTGATTCTAGCTCTTATTTTATCAACCGCTCGACTAGTTTGCTCAATTATTTCAGGTCCTAAAACTCTTCGTTCACCTACTTCATCCCAATAGAGGGGAGCTCTACATCTTCAGCCATAAAGAGCTTCATAAGGTGCCATCTTTATTGTAGCTTGATAGCTATTATTATAGGCAAATTCTACTAGTGGTACATAACTTTCCCAACTGCCCCGTAAATCAAGGACGCATGCACGTAGCATATCCTCCAAAGTCTGTATAGTCCTCTCTGATTGCCCATCAGTTTACGGATGAAAAGCTGTGCTGAAGTTTAACTTGGTTCCCATAGCTTCTTGCAAACTTTTCCAAAATTTTGAGGTAAATCTTAGATCTCTATCCGATACAATTGAGGCTGGGATACCATGCAAATGGATGACCTCTTTGATGTATAATCACGCATATTGATCCATACTAAAATTCATTCTTACAGGTAGAAAATGAGCTGACTTTGTTAACCAATCCACTATAACCCACATAGCATCCTTTCCCTTAGCTGATTTTGGAAAACCCATAACAAAATTCGTAGTTATATGCTCCCATTTCCATTGTGGAATTGATAGTGGTTCCAGCAGTCGAGATGGCCTTTGATGTTCAGCTTTCACTTGTTGACAAGTCATGCACCTCCTGACAAAAAGACCTATGCACCGTTTCATATTTCTCCACCAAAACATACTCCTTAGACGACGATACATTTTTGTACCTCGTAGATGGACAGTATATGGAGTTAAGTGTGCTTCTTCAAGAACTTCTTTTCTCAATCCCTCATCTTTCGGCACACACAACCTTCCCTTAATGAGTAAGGCTTTATCACTGCCTAATCCAAAATCCTTTCGCTTGCTAGTACCAACTTCAGATTTAATCTTTTGTAGGAAAGAGTCACCATCCTATGCTACTCTTATTCAATTTCTAAGTGTTGGTCGAATCATTAGAGCCACTATCCTGGTGATAGTTTGGGTTGGTGGAACAATTACTTCTAGATGTAAGTTTTCGAAATCCTTTAACAATTGGTCCTGCATAGTGATTAGTACTGCTAATTGTCCAACCGCCTTTCTGCTAAGAGCATCTGCTACTACATTAGCTTTACCAGGATGGTAAAGGATGGTACAATCATAATCCTTTACTAGCTCTAGCCATCTCCTCTGCCTCATATTTAATTCCTTTTGGGTGAAAAAGTACTTCAAACTCTTATGATCAGTATAAATGTCACACTTATTACCATATAAGTAATGATGCCATATCTTGAGGGCATGAACTACTGTATCCAATTCTAGATCATGGGTTGGGTAGTTTTGTTCATATTATTTCAATTGTCTAGAAGCGTAGGTTATCACCTTTCCTTTCTGCATCAGAACACATCATATGCCCTGTTTCGAAGCATCACTGTATATAACGAATCCTTCTGGTCCGTTAGCTATTGTTAACACTGGAATTATGACTAATCTTCATTTCAGCTCTTGGAAGCTCTGTTCACATTTCTCTGTCCATTGAAATTTTATCCCTTTTCGAGTCAACTGGGTCAATGGTCCTGCTATTTTAGAAAATCCCTCGATAAATCTTTTATAGTAACCAGCCAATCCCAAGAAACTACGTATTTCTCTAACATTGGTTGGTCTTACCCAATTATTTACTACTTCCACTTTAGTTGGGTCTACTTCAATTCCTCGTGCTTTGATTACGTGCCCCAGAAAACCTATTTTATCCAACCAGAATTCACATTTCTTGAATTTGGCATAAAGCTTCTCTTTTCTTAGAGTTTCCAAGACAATCGTGAGATGTTTCTCGTGTTCCTCATTACTCTTTGAATAGATTAAGATGTCATCAGTGAAAACTACAACAAATTGGTCTAAGTATCATGGAATACTCTGTTCATTAGATCCATAAATACTGTCGGGGCATTAGTTAATCCAAAAGGCATCACCAAAAATTCATAATGACCATAGCGCGTCCTAAAAGCCGTCTTAGGGATATCATCTGACTTAATTTTCAATTGGTGATATCCTGATCTTAGACCGATCTTTGAAAATATTGTAGCCCCCTTAAGCTGGTCAAACAAATCTTCTATTCTTGGAAGTGGATATTTGTTTTTGATAGTGAGGCGATTCAATTCTCGATAGTCAATGCATAGCCTCTAGTTCCATCATTCTTTTTCACAAATAGTACAGGTGCACCCCAAGGTGATACACTTGGTCTATGGAACCCTTATCAAGAAGCTCCTTCAACTGTACCTTCAACTCTTGCAGTTCCAACGGTGCCATACGATATGGAGCCTTTAAAATAGGTGTTGCTCCTGGTACTAAATTGATGGTAATCTCTACTTGCTTGTCTGGTGGTACACCTAAAAGGTCTTCTGGAAAAATAACTTTATAGTGCCGAACTATTTGAACATCCTCAACTGACTACTTATCTTGTTTAATATTGGTCATCGATACTAGAAATCTTTGACCTAATTCCTTTCTCGGCGTCCTTTCAACCTGAGTTGTTGACACTATACAAGATAAGGTATTTTGCTTAGTTCCCACAAAACTAAACTCTTCCTCGCCCGGTCTTCGAAAAACCACCATTCTCTCATTACAATGAATAGTTGCATAGTTTTTAGACAACCAATCCATACCAAGGATAACATCAAAGTCTTTTATCGTTAATGGAATTAGATCTACCGCTATATCTCTACCATCAATTTCCATCTTAAGATCTCTAGCTATTTGGTTAGCGACAAGTATCTTTCCAGATGGAAGAGATATTTCTAAGGTATGCGGAAGGAATTCACATTCCACTTTAGACTTTGCAACAAACGAAGAAGAAATGAACGAATGTGTAGCTCCAGAATCTATAAGTACAAATGCAGGCTTATTGGAAACAGAGATGATACCTGCGAGGACATTAGGGTCTTGTTCTGCTTCTTGCCTAGATAAGGAGAAAACTCTTGCTTTTCCATTCTTGTCATCTCCAGCCTTTTGTGTCTAATTCTGGGGGCATTCTTTAGCGAAATGTCCTGATTTTCCACACTTGAAACAAACATTTTTCCCAATAGACATTCTCCTTTGTGAGGTCTATCGCACTTAGGACAACGCTTATCACCACCCACTCCTACTATCTCCTTCTTTCCTTTCTTTGGTGCATTATTCCCTTTTCCTTTACTGTTATTCTATCTATCAAAGTTCCACTTCCTCTTACCTGAGAAATTTTGAACTTGGTAAGAATTTCCACCGTTTTGAGTTCTTTGATAAGAAATAGTCTGGGCTCGCTTCAAGACTTCTCGATAAGTGCTCAGCTCAAGAACTGACACTATGTCACGAATATGAGGTTGAACCCCACGTTCAAATCTTCTAGCCTGCTTTTCCTCCATATCCACTAGATGTGGAGCAAACCTTGATAATTCCTCAAATTTGCGTTCATATTCCACGAGGGTCATGGTTCCCTGGTGGAGTCTGAGGAACTCCATCTCCTTTTGATCTTTCACAGCTGTCGGGAAGAATTTTTCTTCTACGAGTTCCTTAAACCTCACCCAAGTTATAGCCTGTTCTTTAGCAGGTGTTAATGACCTAGTAGTCATGTCCCACCAATGGCTAGCCCCCTTCTTTAACATAAACACTGAAAATGTTACCCTTTCAGCATCTTCGCATCTTATAAATTTAAAGATACGTTCTAGTTCTCGTAACCAATCCTCAACTGCTAAGGGATCCATACTCCCTTCGAACGATGGAGGATTCATTTTACGAAACTGCTCTATCATTGCAGTTCGATCCCTCGAGTTAGGTACTATTTGAGGTTGAATAGCTGGTTGGTTGGGCTCCTGATGATCAACTGGTACTTGTTGATTTAGGCTTTGTTGCCCAGTCAAAGGTGGTGCCTGTTGTTGCTGTCCCAAACCCTCGCATTACGACAAGCAATTCTCGTGCAAAGTTTGCTGCATTAACTTCGCCACCACTAGAACTAGCATTAGCATTACCGCCGCCTAAGTTCACATTGGAATTTGGTGCACTGCCATGGTTGCACTTTGGAGGCATTTCCTTTGAATGAAAAATATTCATCCAGTTAGAATTACTTCATAACGTAATACTAACTTTAGAAAAAAATCCAAAGGCCAAGGCAACTTTCCTTCATATATATACATTATTATTTTTTCACAAACAAAAGTCATATTGAGGTACGGTACATACATTCAAAAGTAGATGTACGTATTACATCCTATTCTATTCCAAAAAAACAAAGATAGCTAGATAAGTTGGTGTTTAATCTTCTATTTCTTCTGGATCCTCATAAGGGTCTTCATCTGGGTCTTCCTTTGGTCCTTCCTCTAACATGCTTTGCTCCAAATTATCTGGTAATGGTACGAGAAAACTTTCATCTAGAACTCTCGAAAAGCACTTAGCCAATGGTCCCTTATCTAGCCTAGAATTGGTAGCTCGTAAACTAGTATTCATGGATAACGTTATAGTCTTCTTAAAGTTTCGCTGTAAATCGCGGCTAGTTTCATAACTTTCTCGAAGTAAATATGTAAGGTCCTCGTATGAAAGGTCATCGTCAGACCATAGCACAATCTCATTTATGATCGAAGCCTAAGGTTCTGGAACAGTTTCATATAACCTCCGTATCTTCACCTTATCCCTTAAACTATGGTGTATCTCCCATAACATCTCAATAATATAGTTTAGCAGATCAAGATGTTGTTCGAGGCTATGGAGCGGATGCATACAATAATTATTGTAAAAGGCCAATAATATGTCCCGCTTCTTCGCAAAACCATAAACTTCTGTCCTTGTGGGGGTTCTTACCATTCATGCCATAACTAGGACAAAAATTGATTATGTTACTCTACAAGGCTCTAATAAATATTTAGATATATGCGTTTATGACTTCATAATCTCAACTATGACTTGATTCAAAATATTCCTAGATCCAGCCATAGATATATAGCAGTTCATTGCATAAGAAAACTCATAAACCTTAAAAAAAAGTTTTTACCTTGATCGTCGGTTGAAAGTCAGTTGCTAGCTTGCTCGATGATGAAGGACAATAACTTTCTTAAAAAAAGGTCTACAGAAAAGTATAACTGCTCTGATACCACGCTGTGACGCCCCAAACTTAAGTTTCGAGTGTCACGTACTAAACATAAAAGCTTCTGCCTTTAGTACATGTAAATACTCTTAAATAGAAGTATTACATGTTAGAAACTTATTTTCAACTTGGTAAATGTCTCTCATAACTTTTAATGGCCCGCAGAAGCGCATGTCGACAAGAAATTATGCTTTACATATACGAACTCTGCACTGCCACGGATAGTTGGGGCAGCAAGTTCGACTATTTTTATAAAATTCATCACAACTCTGTTTCCTATGAAATTTATGACATTAGAAAGATATTTTCAATTAGTTTTCTAGGTTAAAATATAAAAAATTTCCAAGATCATATAATATGGGCATTTTACTGAAAACAGTGAGGTATTGCACAGAAATTTCAGATTTGACCCTTCAACGTTTAAAAATTCATATCTCAGGCTACAGATATCCAAATTGAGTGATTCTTGTGCCCATATTAAGATAACTCAATTAGGAATCCATTAATATTTTCAGAGCCTCAAATAGACGTTTATGGAGTCAAAAATAACGTGTTGAAGTTGACCTAAGAACTGTCCCGTTTCTGCCTTTTGTCACTTGCAAGGAGAAGTTTTTTAAAAAAAAGGTCTATTAACACAACATAGAAGATATAATTGCTTAATTTACTTCTGGTACCATATTATATCATGTCTCATACGTGTTTTTATACAATACCATACGAAAACATATGGAAAGCAGTCGGACAAATACATGCAAAAACAAAACTTCGATGCAAAACAACCTTGTCCTTAATCCATCATCGATTATGCCGACTGACTTCCACCAACTCCACAATTATGAATCTGAGAATTTAGTATAGAACATTATGAGTATAAAGAATACTCAGTAAGATACCATGCTTGGATTTTAACATGTTAATACTACACAAAAGAATGCAATCAAACACATTCTTGCACATTCCGGCTTGCCGGTGCCCTTCGGACTTGTCCTAAGGCATAAATAGATATCTAACTTTGTGGACTTGTCCACCACATTCATATTATGGGTTTTGATGCATAGCTTAAGCATAAATATTACCATGAAATCATACCACTTAAGCATAGAAAGTATCTTATAATAAAACTTGAAGAAATCTTGGTTGAAAATGAATTGAGAAATGCTAGGCTGGTCCTCTTCTTTCCTCACGTTTTCTGCCCTTTTATAAACAAGTGTTAAGTTGTTTTTCATGCAAGGGAAATAAAGGGCAGCAATACATCTATTTATAGGTGAGAAAAATGATAAATTTTGGGTGACTCTTCAACCAATTCTACACGTAGGCAGCATGAAAGAAAACCTTAACTTCAATTAAACACCTATGCATGCCTTAGCCACCACATGCTTAAGTTAAAACACCTCATGCATGCCTTAGCCACTTCATGCTTAAATTTAAACAATTCATGCATTGGCTAGTCCCCTCATGCTTAAATTTAAAACACCTCATGCATATATGTTTCATCAATCTTTGGCCAAGTTGGAGAAACAATGTTTAACTTTAGTAATTAGGTGTAAAATGGACATTTATCCCAAACCTCTAATTAACAAATTATTTGGAAAAACTTTTAATAAATCAACCAATGCAAAATTTGGCAACCATAAATAATTTTTTTGGTCATACTAAATTTTGAAAAGTTAAATTGCTATTCTGAAAACTAAATGAGCACAAAATTCGGAGTTTTACATTACCAATTGAACTTTGCTATTTGTACACTGATTTTCGACGCGTCGTTCGACACTTGTATTGTTACCAAGTGTCAACTGGGTGGGAAAATAGTTCAAAATTTAAACTGTCCAAAAGAGTAATGTCACGTGGCAAAGTGTAAACAAAAGTGTACGCAATAGTGTACATGTAGCAAGGTTCGTTTTTTTTTTTTTTTTTTTTTGGTAAAGACATCCACACATCCTTAGTGACTTTTTAGGGTCCACCAAGGAAGGTCGATGGGGGTTAAGGGTTTCCCAACCATATTTGTTTCATAAAAATCAAGAATACACGGAAGGAGGGGGGCATGAACCTGACCTCCAAAAAGCAGTGATGCAACAAATGAATATAATAAATGAAAGCAATAAATGAGGAAGTACTACTTCCCTATACAATAAAGAATAGCCTCAATTACGAACCTCTGAAACTGGGCAATCCATGTCTGTCGATCTGCACTATCGCCCTAATATGTCGAGGCAATTCTAGTGGTCCATACTCTAGATAGCGCCGATGATTCCAGCCTTCTGTAGCAAGAGAATCAGCAACCTGGTTGCCTTCTTTGTAGATGTGTGAAACCGTGTCTCTATTGAAGTAGATGAGGTCTCTGATCTGTCTAAGAATACCCTGAATCAACCATGGTCCTCCACCTTTGGTAATGCAGTGAATAGCCAATGTTGAATCTGCCTCGAGCCAGATAGCTGAAATCCCAAGTCCTCTGGCCAATAGAAGCCCATCTAGTATGGCTCTGAGTTCAGCCTCCAAAATGAAACATGGACCATACGATGCTGAGAATGACCTGATACAATATCCTGCGTGGTCCCTAATGATGCCTCCACCACTTGCAAATCCATCTTTGACGCATCCATCAGTGTTGATCTTGTAGGATCCAACTGGTGGAGTGCGCCAAACAACCATAATAGGTGGTGGTGGGAGAGGACGGGTCAAAGAAATGCCAAAAAAAGGTGCAAGTGTCACATCTCCTCGCTAATGCTCAACTCGGAATAGTCCTTCCATATGAAGAAAGGAGATCATGCGGTAGACCCTCTAAATAATACGTCTAGCCACCATACGAATACCTCTATGCTTCGCATCATTCCTCTCAGTCCATAGAAACCAAAATATCAGTAGAGGAATGATAATACGAATGTGTCCACGGTAAATGTGCTGTCCAGAATACCGCCATCTCTGGAACCTCTGTCTGACCCCCTCCCCTGAAGTCATAGGTATCTGAAAGATGTCTCCAAAGTGCTGCCATACCTGGTCGGAGATGTTGCTGCTCGTGAAAATATGATTGATGGTCTCAATCTCGGAACAACACTGATAACGAGAAGCCAACTGACATCCAATTCTCCTCTGAATACAACATCTACTGGAATGAGATCCTGTCATAGTCTCCAACAGAAGAATGAAATGGTGGCAGGCAAGATAGAGCTCCACAGCAGTCGATATAAGTCCTGAGGCTGGCGAACCAAATGGACTAGTTGCCATGCTGATTTGGTGGTAAAGTCACCATCCGAAGTAATTTTCCAAACAATTCGGTCCGTGGCATCTGCACATAAAGGTATCGCCCCTACCTATTCCGCCATGTGAGAAGGAAGGGCCTGTAATAACCGTCCAAAATCCCACCCAGTGTCGTAAAAAAAAATCCTGTACCCTCGCAGATGTGTGCTGTCTGTGGGGGAATAGGGATGCCAATGTGGACTCGCCCATCCAACAATCATGCCAGAAGAAAATCTGACCGGTTCCAAGGTGCCAAGCAATGTGTGGATCCATCCGTGGTCCAACTGATTTTAGCCTCTTCCAGGTAGGGAAAGCTGAACTGGGAACTGCTGCAAGTAAAGGATACGTCCCCTTGCAATACATGCCCAGTAAAAACTGAGCCCAAAGTGACCTCTGAGATCGGAACAGCCACCAGAGCTTCATGGAGAAGGTGTCCACCACATCTTGTAATCTCCTAAAGCCGAGGCCTCCCTCATCAGTAGGAAGGCAAATCGCCTTCCAACTCCTCCAATGTAGACGTCCTTAGAATCCCATAGAAATCTGGCAAAGATGCTCTCAAGTTTCTTCAGCACTGCCTTGGGTGGCTGCATAATCTGAAGAAGATGTAAAGGTATGGAAGAAAGTACTGACCTCAGTAATGTAATACGACCCCCAGGCGATAGTAATCGTGAGGCCCAACCTGATATCCTATTCCTTATCTTCTGGATAAGGTCATCATAAAGGAAGCTCCTCTTAGTCCCCTTGAATAAGGGGACACCCAAGTAAGTGAAAGGCTGCTGCTGATATCTGAAGCCAGTCACAATCTCTAGTCGTCTGATCTGACTAGTGTATGCCCATCTGGATAGTATAATACCACACTTGTCTCTATTCACCAATTGGCCAGAAACTCCTTCATATTGCTCCAAGCAATCTAAGACCCTCCTGATAGACTGTTTCTGACCGTTGGCAAAGATGATCATATCATCAGCAAATGAGAGATGTGAGACAAGACCACTACCTCCATGTCGATAACACATACTGGGATACTGCTGAAACCTCTGAGTGAGCAAGCGTGAGAAGTAGTCTACTGCAATGATGAACAAGGATGGGGAGATAGGATCACCTTGTCTGAGTCCTCGTGAGGAGGGAAAGAAACCACATGGGCGGCCATTTAGGAGTACGGAGAAACGACACTCCGAAACGCACCGCCTAATTATGTAGCAAGGTTCTTACCGGTTGAACTTTGCTATTTTTACACTGATTTTTGACACATTATTTGACACTTGTACTACTGTCAAGTGTCAATTGGATGGAAAAACTAATTGAAATTTAAACTGTCCAATAGGGTAATGTCACGCGGCAAAGTGTAAACTAAAGTGTACACCATAGTGTACATGTAGCAAGGTTCTAACCGATGGAACTTTGCTATTTGTACACTGATTTTGGACACGTTGTTTCACACTTTCAATGTAGTCAAGTGTCAATTGGATAGAAAAACTATTTGAAATTTAAACTGTCCAACAAGGTAATGTCAAGTGGCAAAGTGTAAACTATAGGGTACACCATAGTGTTACCGATTGAACTTTGCTATTTGTACACCGATTTTTGACATGTTGTTTGACACTTGCATTGTCATCAAGTGTCAATAGGATTGGAAGACTGTTTGAAATTTAAATTGTCCAAAAGGTTAATGTCACGTGGCAAAGTGTGAACTGAAGTGTACACCATAGTGTACATGTAGCAATGTTCTTACCGATTAAACTTTGCTATTTGTATACTAATTTTTGAGACGTTGTTTGACACATGCATTGTTGTCAAGTGTTAATTGTATGGGAAAATTGTTTGAAATTTATACTATCTAACAGTGTAATGTCACATGGCAAAGTGTAAACTGAAGTGTACACCATTGTGTATATGTAGCGAGGTTCTTACCGATTGAACTTTGATATTTGTACACTAATTTTTGAGAAGTTGTTCGACACTTGCATTATTGTCCAGTGTAAATTGGATGGGAAAAAGATTTGAAATTTAAACTATACAACAGGGTAATGTCACGTTGCAAAGTGTAAGCTAAAGTTTATACCATAGTGTACATGTAACAAGATTCTTACCGATTGAACATTGCTATTTGTACACTGATTTTCAACACGTTGTTTGACACTTGCATTTTTATCAAGTGTCAATTGGATGTGAAAATAGTTCGAAATTTAAACTGTCCAAAAGGGTATTGTCACGTGGTAAAGTGTAAACTAAAATGTACGCCATAGTGTACATGTAGCAAGGTTCTTACCAGTTGAACTTTACCATTTGTACACTGATTTTTGACACGTTGTTTGACACTTGTATTGTTGTGAAGTGCCAATTCAATGGGAAAATTAATTGAAATTTAAACTGTCCAGAAGGGTATTGTCACGTGGTAAAGTTCAAACTAAAATGTGTACACCATAATGTACATGTAGCAAGATCCTTACCGATTGAACTTTTCTATTTGTACACTTATTTTCGTCACGTTATTTGAAACTTGCATTGTTGTCAAGTTTCAATTGCATGTAAAAACTGTTTGAAATTTAAACTATCCAACAGGACAATGTCAAGTGGCAAAGTGTAAACTAAAGTGTACACCTTGGTGTACATGTTGCATGGTTCTTATCGATTGAACTTTGCTATTTGTACACTGATTTTTGACATGTTGTTTGACACTTGAATTATTTTCAATTGTCAATTGGATGGGAAAACAATTCTAAATTTAAACTATCCAACAGGGTAATGTCACGTGGCAAAGTGTAAACTGAAGGGTACACCATAGTGTACATGTAGTAAAGTTCTTACCAAATGAACTCTGCTATTTGTACCCTTATTTTTGACACGTTGTTCTAGACTTGAATTTTTGTAGAGTGTTAATTGGATGGGAAAACTATTTAAAATTTAAAATTTCCAACAGGGTAATGTTACGTGGCAAAGTGTAAACTAAAGTGTACACCATAGTGTACATGTCGCAAAGTTCTTACTGATTGAACATTGCTATTTGTACACTGACTTTTGACACGTAGTTTGTCACTTGGATTGTTGTCAAGTTTCAATTGGATGGAAAAAGAGTTTAAAATTTAAACTGTCCAGCATGGTAATGTCATGTGTCAAAGTTTACACTAAAATGTGTACACCAAAATGTGTACACCATAGTGTACTTGTAGCAATGTTCTTACTGATTGAACTTTACTATTTGTACACTGATTTTTAGCACGTTGTTTGACACTTGCATTGTTGTCAAGTCTCAATTGGATGGGAAAACGGTTTGAATTTTAGACTGTCCAATAGGGTAAAGTCACGTGGAAAAGTTTAAACTAAAGTGCACACCATAATGTTCAAGTATCAAGGTTCTTACCGATTGAACTTTGCTATTTGTACACTGATTTTTGACACGTTGTTTGACACTTGCATTGTTGTCAAGTGTTAATTAGATGGGAAATCTATTTGAAATTTAAATTGTCGAACAAGGTAATGTCGCGTGGCAAAGTGTAAACTAAAGTGTATGCCATAGAGTACATGTAGCAGGGTTCTTACCGATTGAACTTTGCTATTTGTACACTGATTTTTGACACATTGCTTGACACTTGCATTGTTATCAATTGTCAATTAGATGGAAAAAATGTTTTAAATTTAAACTGTCTAACAGGGTAATGTCACGTGGCAAAGTGTAAACTAAACTTTACACCATAGTGTACATGTAGCAAGGTTCTTACCGATTGAACTTTGCTATTTGTACCCTTATTTTTGACACATTGATTGACACTTGAATTGTTGTCAAGTGTGAATTGGACGGGAAAACTGCTTGAAATTTAAACTGTCCAACATGGTAATGTCACGTGGCAAAGTGTTAACTAAAGTTTACACCATAGTGTATATGTAGTAAGGTCCTTGCCGATTGAACTTTGCTATTTGTACACTGATTTTTGATACGTTGTTTTACACTTTAATTGTTGTCAAGTGTCAATTGAACGGGAAAACTGCTCGAAATTTAAACAATAAAACGGGGTAATGTCACGTGGCAAAGTGTAAACTAAAGTATATGCCATAGAGTACATGTAGCAGGGTTCTTACCGATTGAACTTCGCCGTTCGTACACTGATTTTTGCCACGATTTTTGACATTTGTATTGTTGTCAATTGTCAATTAGATAAGAAAACTATTTGAAATTTAAACTGTCTAACAGGGTAATATCACGTGGCAGAGTGTAAACTAAAGTGTACACCATAGTGCACATGTAGAAAGGTTCTTACTGATTGAACTTTGCTATTTGTACCCTTATTTTTGACATGTTGCTTGACACTTGAATTGTTGTCAAGTGTCAATTAGATGGTAAAACTGTTTGAAATTTAAACTGTCTAACATATTAATGTCGCGTGGCAAAGTATAAACTAAAGTGTACACCATAGTGTGCATGTCGCAAGGTTCTTACCGATTGAACTTTACTATTTGTACACTGATTTTTGACACTTGTATTGTTGTCATGTGTCAATTGGATGGGAAAACTATTTAAAATTTAAACTATCCAGTAGGGTAATGTCACGTGGTAAAGTTTAAACTAAAATGTGTACACCATAGTGTACTTGTAACAGGGTTCTTACCGATTGAACTTTATTATTTGTATACTGATTTTTGACATGTTGTTTGACACTTGGATTGTTGCCAAGAGTCAATTGGACGGGAAAACTGTTCTAAATTTAAACTATCAAACAGGGTAATGTCATGTGGCAAAGTATAAACTAAATTGTAAACCATAGTTTACATGTAGCAAAATTCTTATGGATTAAACATTGCTATTCGTACACTGATTTTTGACATGTTGTTTGACAGTTGCATTGTTTTCAAGTGTCAGTTGGATGGGAAATTATTTGAAATTTAAACTGTCCAAAAGGGTAAAGTCACGTGGCAAAGTGTAAACTAAAGCGCACACCATAATGTACAAGGATCAAGGTCCTTACCGAGTGAACTATGCTATTTGTACACTAATTTTTGACACATTGTTTGACACTTGCATTGTTGTCAAGTGTCAACTAGATGGGAAAACTATTCGAAATTTAAACTGTCCAACAGGGTAATGTAACGTCGCAAATTATAAACTAAAGTGTACACCAAAGTGTACAGGTAGCAAGGTTCTTGCTGATTGAACTTTACTCTTTGTAAACTTATTTTTGACACGTTGTTTAACACTTGCATTATTATCAAGAGTCAAATGGATGGGAAAACTGTTTGAAATTTGAACTGTCCAATAGGGTAATATCACCTGACAAAGTGTATATTAAAGTGTACACCATAGTGTACATTTAGCAAGGTCTTTACCTATTGAACTTTACTATTCGCACACTTATTTTCGACACGTTGTTTGACACTTGCATTGTTGTCAAGTGTTAATTGGATGGGAAAACTTTTTGAAATTTAAACTGTCCAACAGGGTAAGGTCACGTGGCAAATTGTAAACTGAAATGTACACCATAGTTTACATGTAGCAAGGTTCTTATGGATTGAACTTTTTCATTTGTACACTGATTTTTGATATGCTATTTGACACTTGTATTGTTGTCAATTCTCAAATGGATGCTAAAACTATTTGAAATTTAAACTGTCCAATCGGGTAATATCCCGTGGCAAAGTGTAAACTAAAGTGTACACCATAGTGTACATGTAGCAAGGTCCTTACGAATTGAACTTTGCTATTCGTACACTGATTTTTGACACTTTGTTTGACACTTGCATTGTTGTCAACTGTCAATTGGATGGGAAAACTACTCGAAATTTAAACTATCCAACATGGTAATGTCACGTGGAAAAGTGTAAACTAAAGTGCACACCATAATGTACATGCAGCAAGGTCCTAACAGATTGAACTTTGCTATTTGCACACTAATTTTTGACACGTTTTGCAAGTGTCAATTTGATGGGAAAACTGTTCAAAATTTAAACTATCCAACAGGGTAATGTCATGTGGCGAAGTGTAAACTAAAGTGTATACCATAGTGTACAGGTTGCAAGGTCCTTACCAATTGAGCTTTGCTATTCGTACACTGATTTTTTGACATGTTGTTTGACACTTGAATTGTAGTGAATTGTTAATTAGATGGGAAGACTATTCGAAATTTAAACTGTCCAACAGTGTAATGTCATTTAGCAAAGTGTAAACTAAATTGTACACCATATTGTATATGTATCAAGGTTCTAATCGACTGAACTTTGCTATTTGTAACTGATTTTCGACACGATGTTTGACACTTTCATTGTTGTCAATTCTCAATTGGATGGGAAAACTGTTTGAAATTTAAACTGTCTATTTGGGTACTGTCACGTGGCAAAGTGTAAACTAATTTTACTCCATAGTGTACATGTAGCAAGGTTCTTACCGAATAAACTTTGCTATTTGTTCTTTTATTTTTGACATGTTGTTTGACCCTTGCATTGTTATCAAGTGTCAATTGGATGGATAAACTGTTTGAAATTTAATTTGTCCAATAGGTTAATGTCACGTGACAAAGTGTAAACTAAAGTGTACACCATAGTGTACATGTAGCAAGGTTCTTATACATTGAACTTTGCTATTTGCACACTGATTTTTAACACATTGTTTGCCACTTGCATTGTTGTCAAGTGTCAATTGGACGGGAAAACTGTTCTAAATTTAAACTGTCCAACAGGGTAATGTCACGTGATTAAGTGTAAACTAAAGTGTACACCGTAGTTTACATGCAGCAAGGTTCTTATGGATTGAACTTTTCTATTTGTGCACTGATTTTTGACAAGTTGTTTAACACTTGCATTGTTGTCAAGTATCAATTGGATGGGTAAACAGTTTGAAATTTAAACTGTCCAATAGGGTAAAGTCACGTGGCAAAGTGTAAACTAAAGTGCACACCATAATGTACATGTAGAAAGGTCCTTACCGATTGAACTTTTCTATTTCTACACTGACTTTCGACAAGTTGTTTGACACTTGCATTGTTGTCAAGTGTCAATTGGATGGGAAAATGATTTGAAATTTAAACTGTCCAACAAGGTAAAGTCACTGGAAAAGTTTAAACTAAAGTGCACACCATAATGTACAAGTATCAAGGTCCTTACCAATTGAACTTCGCTATTTTTACACTGATTTTCGACACGTTGTTTGACACTTGCATTGTTGTCAAGTGTCAATTGGATGGGAAAACAGTTCAAAATTTAAACGGTCCAAAAGAGTAATGTCACGTGCCAAAGAGTAAACTAAAGTGTACACCACAGTTTACATGTAGCAAGGTTCTTACTGGTCTGACTTTGCTATTTGTACAATGATTTTTGACACGTTGTTTGACATTTGTATTATCTTCAAGTGTCAATTGGATGAGAAAATAGTTTGAAATTTAAACTGTCCAACAGGGTATAGTCACGTGGCAAAGAGTAAACTAAAGTGCACACCATAATGTACAAGTAACAAGGTTCTTACCGATTGAACTTTGCTATTTGTACACTGATTTTCGACACGTTGTTTGACACTTGCATTGTTACCAAATATCAAATGGATAGGAAAACTATTTGAAATCTAAACTGTCTAACAGGGTAATGTCAAGTGGCAAAGTGTAAACTAAAGGGTATACCATAGTTTACATGTAGTAAGGTTCTTACCGATCGAACTTTGCTATTTGTACATTGATTTTTGACACGTTGTTTGACACTTGTATTGTTGTCAAGTGTTAATTGGATGGGAAAATAGTTTGAAATTTAAACTGTCCAACAGGGTAATGTCCTGTGAGAAAGTGTAAATTAAAGTGTACACCATAGTGTACATGTAGCAAGCTTCTTACCGATTGAACTTTGCTATTTTTATCCGGATTTTTGACACGTTATTTGACACTTGCATTGTCGTCAAGTGTCAATAGGATGGAAAAACTGTTCCAAATTTAAGTGGTCGAACAAGGTAATGTCTTTCATTGACCTCAAGTGTGAATTGGGTGGGAAAATTGTTCAAAATTTAAACAATCCAACGGGGTAATGTCACATGGCAAAGTGTAAACAAAAGTGCACTCCATAGAGTACATGTAGCAAGGTTCTTACCAATTGAACTTTGCTATTTGTACACTGATTTTGACACGTTGTTTGACACTTACATTGTTGTCAATTGTCAATTAGATGGGAAAATTTTCTTTGAAATTTAAATTGTCCAACAGGGTAATGTCACGTGGCAAAGTGAAAAGTAAAGTGTACACCATAGTGTATATGTAGCAAGGTTCTTACCGATTGAACTTCGCTATTTGTACCCTTATTTTTGACACGTTGTTTGACACTTGAATTGTTGTCAAGTGTCAATTGGATGAGAAAACTATTTGAAATTTAAACTGTCCAACAGGGTAATGTCACGTGGCAAAGTGGAAACTAAAGTGTACACCACAGTGTACATGTCGCAAGGTTCTTACCGATTGGACTTTGCAATTTGTACACTGATTTTTGACACACAGTTTGACAATTGCATTGTTGTGAAGTGTCAATTGGATGGAAAAACTATTTAAAATTTAAACTGCCCAATAGGGTAATGTCACGTGGCAAAATTTAAACTAAAATGTGTACAGCATAGTATACATGTATCAAGGTTCTTACCGATTGAACTTTGCTATTTGTACACTAATTTTTGACACGATGTTTGACACTTGTATTGTTGCCAAGTGTCAATTGGATGGGAAAATAGATTGAACTTGAATCCCTATTGGACAGTTTAAATTTCACGTGGCAAAGTGAAAACTAAAGTGTACACCATAGTGTACATGTAGCAAGGTTCTTATCGATTGAACTTAGCTATTTGTACCCTTATTTTTGACACGTTGTTTGACACTTGAATTGTTGTCAAGTGTCAATTGGATGAGAAAACTATTTGAAATTTAAACTGTCCAACATGGTAATGTCACGTGGCAAAGTTTAAACTAAAGTGTACACCATAGTGTACATGTCGCAAGGTTCTTACTGATTGAACTTTGCTATTTGTATACTGATTTTTGACACGTTGTTTGACACTTGCATTGTTGGAAAGTGTCAATTGGATGGGGAAACAGATTGAAATTTAAACTGTCCAACAGGGCAATGTCATGTGGCAAAGTGTAAAATAAAGTGTACACCACAGTTTACATGTAGCAAGATTCTTATGGATTGAACGTTGCTATTTGTAAACTAATTTTTGACACATTGTTTGACACTTGCATTGTTGTCAAGTGTCAATTGGATGGGAAAACTGTTTCAAATTTAAGCTGTCCAATAGGGTAATGTAACGTGGCAAAGTTCAAACTAAAATGTCTACACCATAGTATACATGTATCAAGGTCTTTACCGATTGAACTTTGGTATTTGTACACTGATTTTGGACACGTTGTTTGACACTTGCATTGTTGCGAAGTGTCAATTGGATTGGAAAACTATTTGAAATTTGAACTGTCTAATAGAGTAATGTCGCGTGGCAAAATGTAATCTAAAATTTACGCTATAGTGTACATGTAGTAAGGTCCTTATCGATTGAACTTTGTTATTCGTACACTGATTCTTGGCACGTTTGACACTTGCAATGTTGTCGAGTGTCAGTTGGATGGAAAACCTGTTCAAAATTTAAACTGTCCAACATGGTCATGTCGTGTCGCAACGTGTAAACTAAAGTGTGCACAAAGTGTACATGTAGCAAGGCTCTTAACGATTGAACTTTACTATTTGTACACTGATTTTTGACACGTTGTTTGACACTTGCATTGTTGTCAACTGTTAATTGGACGGGAAAACAGTGTGAAATTTAAATTGTCCAACAGGTAATGTCCTATGGCAAAGTTTAAACTAAAGTGTAAACCATAGTATACATGTACAAAAGTTCTTACCGATTGAACTTTGCTATTTGTACCGTTATTATTGACACATTGTTTGACACTTGCACTGTTGTCAAGTGTCAATTGGATGGGAAAACTATTCAAAATTTAAGTTGTCCACCAGGGTAATGTCTCGTGGCTGTAAACTAAAGTGTACACCATAGGGTACATGTAACAAGGTTCTTACCGATTGAACTTTACTATTTGTACACTGATTTTTGACACGTCGTTTGACACTTACATTATTGTCAAGTATCAATTGGATGGGAAAACTGTTCAAAATTTAAGCCGTCCAACAGGGTAATGTCACGTGGCAAAGTGTAAACCAAAAGTGTACACCATAGTGTACATGTAGCAGGATTCTTACCGTTTGAACTTTGCTACTTGTACACTGATTTTTGACACATTGTTTAGCACTAGCATTGTTGTCAATTGTCAATTGGAAGGGAAAATAGTTTGAAATTTAAACTGTCCAACAGGGTAATGTCGCGTGGCAAAGTGTAAACTAAAGTGTGCTCCAAAGTATACATGTCACAAGGTTTTTACTGATTTAACATTGTTATTTGTACACTAATTTTTGACACTTTTTTGACACTTGCATTGTTGTGATGTGTCAATTGGATGGGAAAACTATTTGAAATTTAAACTGTCTAATAGGGTAATGTTGCGTGACAAAGTGTAAGCTAAAGTGTACACCATAGTGTACATGTAGCAAGGTCCTTACTAATTCAACTTTATTATTCGTACACTGATTTTTGACACTTGCATTACTGTCAAGTGTCAATTGGATGGGAAAACTGTTCGAAATTTAAACTGTCCAACATGGTCATGTCATGTGGCAATGTGTAAACTAAAGTGTACACCATAGTGTACATGTAGCAAGGTTCTTAACGATTGAACTTTAGTATTTATACACTGATTTTTGACACGTTGTTTGACACTTGCATTGTTGTCAAGTGTCAATTGGATGGGAAAACAGTTTGAAATTTAAATCGTCCAACAGGATATTGTCCAGTGGCAAAGTGTAAACTAAAGTGTACGCCATAGTGTACATGTAGCAAGGTTCTTACCGATTGAACTTTGCTATTTGTACCCTTATTTTCGACACGTTATTTGATAAAGTGTAAACTAAAGTGTGCACCACAGTGTACATGTAACAAGGTTGTTCCCGATTGAACTTTGCTATTTGTACACTGATTTTCTGCACGTTGTTTGACAGTTGCATTATTGTCAAGTGTCAATTGGATGGGAAAACTATTCGAAATTTATGCTGTCCAACAGGGTAATGTCACGTGACAAAGTATAAATTAAAGTGTACACCATTGTGTATACGTTCCAAGATTCTTACCATTTGAACTTTGCTACTTCTACACTGATTTTTGACACATTGTTTGACACTAGCATTATTGTCAATTGTCAATTAGAAGGGAAAATAGTTTGAAATTTAAACTGTCCAACAGGGTAATGTCGCGTGGTAAAGTATAATCTAAAGTGTAAACCGTAGTGTACATGTAGCAAGGTTCTTACCGATTGAGCTTTGCTATTTGTACACTGATTTTGGATACATTGTTGGGCATTTGTGTTGTTGTGAAATGTCAATTGGATGGAAAAACTGTTTGAAATCTAAACTGTCTAACAGGGTAATGTCTCGTGAGAAAGTGTAAACTAAAGTATACACCATCGTGTACATGTATCAAGGTCCTTATCGATTGAACTTTGTTATTCATATACTGATTTTTGACACGTTGTTTGACACTTGCATTGTTGTCAAGTGTCAATTGGATGGGAAAATTGTTCGAAATTTAAACTGTCCAACATGGTCATGTCATGTGGCAACCTGTAAACTAGAGTGTACACCATAGTGTACATGTAGCAAGTTTCTTACCGATTGAACTTTACTATTTGTACCCTTATTTTCGACACATAGTTTGACAAAGTGTAAACTAAAGTGTACACCATAGTGTACATGTAACAAGGTTCTTCCCGATTGAACTTTGCTATTTGTACACTGATTTTCTACACGTTGTTTGACAATTGCATTATTGTCAAGTGTCAATTGGATGGGAAAACTGTTCGAAATTTAAGTTGTCCAATAGGGTAATGTCACGTGACAAAGTGTAAAACTAAAGTGTACACCATTGTGTACACGTTCCAAGATTCTTATCGTTTGAACTTTGCTACTCCTACACTGATTTTTGACACGTTGTTTGACACTAGCATTGTTGTCAATTGTCAATTGGAAGGGAAAATAGTTTGAAATTTAAACTGTCCAACTGGGGTAATGTCGCGTGGTAAAGTGTAATCTAAAGTGTACACCATAGTGTACATGTAGCAAGGTTCTTACTGATTGAACTTTGCTATTTGTACATTGATTTTGGATACATTGTTTGACACTTGTGTTGTTGTGAAGTGTCAATTGGATGGGAAAACTGTTTGAAATCTAAACTGTCTAACAGGTTAATGTCTCGTGAGAAAGTGTAAACTAAAGTATACACCATCGTGTACATGTATCAAGGTCCTTATCGATTGAACTTTGTTATT
>NW_019264767.1:111066-130858 GCF_002742605.1 Olea europaea var. sylvestris
TACATGCCGCAAGGTTCTTACCGATGGAACTTTATTTGTACACTGATTTTTGACACGTAGTTTGACACTTGCATTGTTATCAAATGTCAATTAGATGGGAAAACTGTTTAAAATTTAAACTGCCCAACAGGGTAATGTCACGTGGAATTGTTTAAACTAAAATGTGTACACCATAGTGTACATGTAGAAGATACTTACTGATTGAACTTTGCTATTTCTACATTGATTTTCGACACGTTGTTTGACACTCACATTGCTGTCAAGTGTCTATTGGATGGGAAAGTGATTTGAAATTTAAACTGTCCAACAGGGTAAAGTCACGGGGAAAGTTTAAACTAAAGTGTGCACCATAATGCACAAGTATCAAGGTCCTATCCAATTGAACTTTGCTATTTGTACACTGATTTTCGACACGTTGTTTGACACTTGCATTATTGTCAAGTATCAATTGCATGAAAAAACTGTTCAAAATCTAAACGGTCTAAAAGGGTAATGTCACGTGGCAAAGTGTAAAATAAAGTGTACACCATGGTGTTCATGTAGCAAGGTTCTTACTAATCAAACTTTGCTATTTGTACAATGATTTTTGACACATTGTTTGACATTTGTATTGTCTCCAAGTGTCAATTGGGTGAAAAAATTGTATGAAATTTAAACTGTCCAACGGGGTAAACTCACGTGGCAATGTGTAAACTAAAGTGCACGCCTTAATGTACTTGTAGCAAGGTCCTTACCGATTGAACTTTGCTATTTGTACACAGATTTTGACATGTTGTTTGACACTGTCATTGTTGTCAAGTGTCAATTGGATGGGAAAAGTGATCGAAATTTAAACAGTCCAACGGGGTAATGTCACGTGGCAAAGGGTAAACTAAAGTGTACACCATAGAGTACATGTAGCAAGGTTCTTACCGATTGAACTTTGCTAATTGTACACTGATTTTTCACACGTTGTTTGACACTTGCATTGTTGTCAAGTGTCAATTGGATGAGAAAAACATTTGAAATTCAAACAGTCCAACTAGGTAATGTCCCGTGACAAAGTGTAAACTAAAGTGTACACCATAGTGTACATGTAGCAAGGTTCTTACTGATTGAACTTTGCTATTTGAACACGGATTTTTGACACGTTGTTCGACACTTCCATTGTTAACAATTGTCAATTGGATGGTAAAATAGTTTGAAATTTAAACTATCCAACAGGGTAATGTCACGTGGCAAAGTGTAAACTAAAGTGTAGTCCATCGTGTACATGTAGCAAGGTTCTTTCCGATTGAACTTTGCTATTTGTACACTTATTTTTTAGAGGTTGTTTGACACTTGCATTATTGTCAAGTGTCAATTGGATGGGAAAACTATTAGAAATTTAAAGCGTCCAACAAGGTAATGTCGAGTGGCAAAGTGTAAACTAAACTGTACACCATAGTGTACTTGTAGCAAGGTTCTTACCGATTGAACTTTGCTATTTGGACACTGATTTTTGACACGTTGTTTGACCCTTGCGTTGTTGCCAAGTGTTGATTGGATGGTAAACATGTTTGAAATTTAAACTGTCCAATAGGGTAATGTCACTTGACAAAGTGTAAACTAAAGTGTAGAGCATAGTGCATACGTAGTAAGGTCCTTACCGATTGAATATTGCTATTTGTACACTGATTTTCGACACGTTGTACGACACTTTCATTGTTGTCAAGTGTCAATTGGATGGGAAAACTATTCGAAATTTAAACAATCCAACGGGGTAATGTCACGTGGCAAATTGTAAACTAAAGTATACACCGTAGAGTACATGTAGCAAGGTTCTTACCGATTGAACTTCGCTACTTTTACACTGATTTTGTACACGTTGTATGACTCTTGCATTGTTGTGAAGTGTCAATTGGATGGGAAAACTATTTGAAATTTAAACTGTCTAACAGGTTAATGTCGCGTGACAAATTGTAAACTTAATTGTACACCATAGTGTACATGTAGCAAGGTCCTTATCGATTGAACTTTGTTATTCATACACTGATTTTTGACACGTTGTTTGACACTTACATTGTTGTCGAGTGTAAATTGGATGGAAAAATTGTTAGAAATTTAAACTGTCCAACATGGTCATGTCATGTGGCAACGTGTAAACTAAAGTGTGCGCCATAGTGTATATGTAGCAAGGTTCTTAACGATTGAACTTTGCCATTTGTACACTTATTTTTGTCACATTGTTTGACACATCCATTGTTGTCAATTGTCAATTAGAAGGGAAAATAGTTTGAAATTTAAACAGTCTAACTAAGTAATGTCACGTGGCAAAGTGTAAACTAAAGTGTACACCATAGTGTACATGTAGCAAGGTTCTTATCGATTGAACTTTGCTATTTGTACACTTAATTTTGACATGTTGTTTTCACACTTGCATTGTTGTTAAGTGTCAATTGGATAGGAAAACTATTTGAAATTTAAACTGTCTAATAGGGTAATATTGCGTGACAAAGTGTAAACTAAAGTGTACACCATAGTGTACTCATAGCAAGGTTCTTACAGATCTAACATTGCTAATTGTACATTGATTTTCGACACGTTGTTTAACTCTTGCATTGTTGTCAAGTGCCAATTGGATGGAAAAATTGTTTGAAATTTAAACTGTCTAATAGGGTAATATCTCGTGGCAAAGTGTAAATTAAAGTGTACACCATAGTGTACTTGTAGCAAGGTTCTTACCGATCGAACTTTCTTATTTGTACACTGATTTTGGACACGTTGTTCGACACTTACATTGTTGTCAAGTGTCAATCGGATGGGAAAACTATTTAAAATTTAAATTGTCCAACAAGGTAATTTCACGTGACAAAGTGTAAACTAAAGTGTAGACCATAGTGTATACGTAGAAAGGTCTTTACTGATAGAACTTTGCAATTTGTACACTGATTTTCGACACATTGTTTGACACTTTCAATTTTGTCTAGTGTGAATTGGATGGAAAAACTGTTCGAAATTTAAACAATCCAATGGGGTAATGTCACATGGCAAAGTGTAAACTAAAGTGTACACCATAGTGTATATGTAGCAAGGTTCTTACTGATTAAACTTCGCTTTTTGTACACTTATTTTTAACACGTTGTTTAACACTTAGATTGTTGTCAATTGTCAATTTGATGGGAAAACGGTTTAAAATTTAAACTGTCCAACAGGGTAATGTCCCGTGGTAAAGTGTAAACTAAAGTGTACACCATAGTGTACATGTAGCAAGGTTCTTACCGATTGAACTTCGCTATTTGTACCCCTATTTTCTACAAGTTATTTGACCCTTAAATTGGTGTCAAGTGTCAATTGGATGGGAAAACTGTTTGAAATTTAAACTGTCAACAGGTTAATGTCACGTGGCAAAGTGTAATCTAAAGTGTACAGCATACTGTACATGTTGCAAGGTTCTTACCGATTGAACTTTGCTATTTGTACACTAATTTTTGACACATAGTTTGACATTTGCATTGTTATCAAGTGTCAATTGGATGGAAAAACTATTTAAAATTTAAATTGCCCAACAGGGTAATGTCGCGTGGCAAAGTTTAAACTAAAATGTGTACACCATAGTGTACATGTAGCAAGGTTCTTACCGATTGAACTTTGCTATTTCTGCATGATTTTTGACATGTTGTTTGATACTTACATTGTTGTCAAGTGTCTATTGGATGGGAAAATGGTTTGAAATTTAAACTGTCCAACAGGGTAAAGTCACGGGGAAATTTTAAACTAAAGTGTGCACCATAATGCATAAGTATCAAGGTCCTTACCAATTGAAATTTGCTATCAGTACACTAATTTTCGACACGTTCTTTGACACTTGCATTGTTGTCAAGTGTCAATTAAATGGAAAAACTGTTCGAAATTTAAATGGTCTAAAAGGGTAATGTCACGTGGCAAAGTGTAAAATAAAGTGTACACCATAGTGTTCATGTAACAAGGTTCTTACTGGTCGAACTTTGCTATTTATACAATGATTTTTAACACATTGTTTGACATTTGTATTGTTGTCAAGTGTCAATTGGGTGGAAAATTTGTTTGAAATTTAAACTGTCCAATAGGGTAAAGTCACGTGGCAATGTGTAAACTAAAGTGCACGCCGTAATGTACTTGTAGCAAGGTCCTTACCGATTGAACTGTGCTATTTGTACATTGATTTTCGACATGTTGTTTGACACTTTCATTGTTGTCAACTGTCAATTGGATGGGAAAAGTGTTCGAAATTTAAGCAGTCCAACGGGGTAATGTCACATGGCAAAGGGTAAACTAAAGTGTACACCATAGAGTACATGTAGCAAGGTTCTAACCGATTAAACTTTGCTAATTGTACACTGATTTTTGACACTTGCATTGTTGTCAAGTGTCAATTGGATGACAAAATCATTTGAAATTCAAACAGTCCAACAAGGTAATGTCCCGTGACAAAGTGTAAACTAAAGTGTACACCATAGTGTACATGTAGCAAGGTTCTTACTGATTGAACTTTGCTATTTGAACACGGATTTTTAACACGTTGTTCGACTCTTCCATTGTTAACAATTGTCAATTGGATGGGAAAATAGTTTGAAATTTAAACTATCCAACAGGGTAATGTCATGTGGCAAAGTGTAGACTAAAGTGTAGTCCATCCTGTACATGTAGCAAGGTTCTTACCGATTGAACTTTGCTATTTGTACACTTATTTTTTAGAGGTTGTTTGACACTTGTACTGTTGTCAAGTGTCAATTGGATTGGAAAACCATTAGAAATTTAAAGCGTCCAATCGGGTAATGTCGAGTGGCGAAGTGTAAACTAAACTGTACACCATAGTGTACTTGTAGCAAGGTTCTTACCGATTGAACTTTGCTATTTGGACACTAATTTTTGACACGTTGTATGACACTTTCATTGTTGTCAAGCGTCAATTGGATGGGAAAACTATTCAAAATTTAAACAATCCAACGGGGTAATGTCACGTGGAAAATTGTAAACTAAAGTGCACACCATAGAGTACATGTAGCAAGGTTCTTCCCGATTGAACTTTGCTATTTGTACGCTAATTTTTGACATGTCGTTCGACACTTGCATTGTTGTCAAGTGTCAGTTGGATGGGAAAACTGTTTGAAATTTAAACTCTCTAACAAGGTAAAGTCATGTGATAAAGTCTAAACTAAAGGGTACACCATAGTGTACATGTAGTAAGGTTCTTACTGATTGAACTTTGCTATTTGTACACTGATTTTTGACACGTTTGACACTTGCATTGTTGTCAGGTGTCAATTGGATGGGAAAACAGTTTGAAATTTAAATTGTCCAACTGCGTAATGTCCCGTGGCAAAGTGTAAACTAAAGTGTACAACATAGTGTACATGTCACAAGGTTCTTCCTGATTGAACTTTGCTATTTGTACCCTTATTTTTGACACGTTGTTTGACACTTGCATTGTTGTCAAGTGTTAATTGGATGGGAAAACTTTTCCAAATTTAAGCTGTCCAACAGGGTAATGTCACGTGGCAAAGTGTAAACTAAAGTGTACACCGTAGTATACATGTAACAAGGTTCGTATCGATTGAACTTCGCTATTTGTACACTGATTTTCGACCCGTTGTTTTACACTTGCATTATTGTCAAGTGTCAATTGGATGGGAAAACTATTTGAAATTTAAACTGTCCAATAGGGTAATTTCACATGGTAAATTGTAAACTAAAGTGTTCACTATAGTGTACATGTAGCAAGATTCATATCGTTTGACCTTTGCTATTTGTACACAGATTTTTGACACGTTGTTTGACACTTGCATTGTTGTGAATTGTCAATTGGAAGGAAAAACAGTTTGAAATTTAAACTGTCCAACAGGGGAATGTCACGTGGCAAAGTGTAAACTAAAGTATACACCATAGTGTACATGTAGGAAGATTCTTACCGACTGAACTTTGCTATTTGTACACTTATTTTTGACACATTGTTTGACACTTGTACTGTTTTCAAGTGTCAATCGGATGGAAAAACTGTTTTAAATTTAAACTGCCCAACAGGGTAATGTCACGTGGCAATGTGTAAACTAAAGTGTAGACCATAGTGTATACGTAGTAAGGTCCTTACCAATAGAACTACGCAATTTGTACATTGTTTTTCGACACGTTGTATGACACCTTCAATGTTGTCAAGTGTGAATTGGATGGGAACACTGATTGAAATTTAAACAATCCAAAAGAGTAATGTCACGTGGCAAAGTGTAAACTAAAGTGTACTCCATAGAGTACATTTAGCAAGGTTCTTGCCAATTGAACTTTGTTATTTGTGTACTGATTTTTGACACGTTGTTTGACACTTGCATTGTTGTCAATTGTCAATTAGATGGGGGAACTCTTTTAAATTTAAATTGTCTAATAGGGTAATGTCACGTGAAAAAGTGAAAACTAAAGTGTACACCATAGTGTACGTGTAGCATACACTAAGTTTTGACACGTTGTTTGACACTTACATTGTTGTTAAGTGTCAATTGGATGGAAAACTGTTTGAAATTTAAACTGCCTAATAGGGTAATGTCGCGTGGCAAAATGTAAACTAAAGTGTACACCATTGTGTATATGTAGGAAGATTCTTACCATTTGAACTTTGCTACTTGTACACTGATTTTTGATATGTTGTTTGACATTAGCATTGTTGTCAATTGTCAATTGAAAGGGAAAATAGTTTGAAATTTAAACTGTCCAACAGGGTAATGTCACGTGGCAAAGTGTAAACTAAAGTGTGCACCATAGTGTACATGTCAAAAGGTTTTTACTAATTGAACTTTGTTATTTGTACACTAATTTTTGACATGTTGTTTGAAACTTGCATTGTTGTGAAGTGTCAATTGGATGGGTAAACTGCTTGAAATTTAAGCTGTCTAATAGGTTAATATCGCGTGGCAAAGTGTAAACTAAAGTGTACATGTAGCAAAGTCCTTATCGATTCAACTTAGTTATTCATACACAGATTTTTGACACATTGTTTGATACTTGCATTGTTGTCAAGTGTCAATTGGATGGGAAAACTATTCGAAATTTAAACTGTCCAACATGGTCATGTCATGTGGCAACGTGTAAACTAAAGTGTGCACCATAGTGTACATCTAGCAAGGTTCTTAACAATTTAACTTTGCTATTTATACAACAATGCAAGTGTCAAACAACGTGTCAAAAATCAGTGTACTAATAGCAAAGTTCAATTGGTAAGGACCTTGATACTTGTGCATTACAGTGCACACTTTAGTTTAAGCTTTCCCCGTGACTTTACCCTGTTGGACAGTTTAAATTTCAAACCATTTTCCCATCCAATAGACACTTGACAACAATGTAAGTGTCAAACAACGTGTCGAAAATCAATGTAGAAATAGAAAAGTTCAATCGGTAAGAACATTGCTACATGTACACTATGGTGTACACATTTTAGCTTAACCTTTGCCACTTGACATTACCCTGTTGGGCAGTTTAAATTTTAAACAATTTTCCCATCCAATTGACACTTGATAACAATGCAAGTGTCGAACTACGTGTCAAAAATCAGTGTACAAATAGCGAAGTTCAATCGGTAAGAACCTTGCGACATGTACACTATAGTGTACACTTTAGATTACACTTTGCCACCTGATATTAACCTGTTGGACAGTTTAAATTTCAAATAGTTTTCCCATCCAATTGACACTTGACAACAATTCAAGGGTCAAAGAACGTGTAGAAAATAGGGGTACAAATAGCGAAGTTTGATTGGTAAGAACCTTGCTACATGTACACTATGGTGTACACTTTAGTTTACACTTTGCCACATGACATTACCTCATTGGATTGTTTAAATTTCGAACAGTTTTCCCATCCAATTCACACTAGACAAAATTGAAAGTGTCAAACAATGTGTCGAAAATCAGTGTACAAATTTCAAAGTTCTATCAGTAGGGACCTTACTACGTATACACTATGGTCTACACTTTAGTTTACACTTTGTCACGTGACATTACCCTGTTGGAAAATTTAAATTTTAAACAGTTTTTCCATCCGATTGACACTTGACAACAATGCAAGAGTCAAATAACGTGTCCAAAATCAGTGTACAAGTAGGAAAGTTCGATCGGTAAGAACCTTGCAACAAGTACACTATGGTGTACACTTTAGTTTACACTTTGCCACGAGATATTACCCGGTTAGACAGTTTAAATTTCAAATAGTTTTCCCATCCAATTGACACTTGACAACAATGCAAGAGTCAAACAACGTGTCGAAAATCAATGTACAAATAGCAAAGTTCAATCGATAAGAACCTTGCTACAAGTACACTATGGTGTACACTTTAGTTTACACTTTGTCACGCGACATGACCCTGTTAGATAGTTTAAATTTCAAATAGTTTTCACATCCAATTGACACTTAACAACAATGCAAGTGTCAAAACAATATGTCAAAAATAAGTGTACAAATAGCAAAGTTCAATCGATAAGAACCTTGCTACATGTACACTATGATGTACACTTTAGTTTACATTTTCCACGCGACATTACCCAGTTGGACAGTTTAAATTTCAAACTATTTTCCCTTCCAATTGGCAATTGACAACAATGGAAGTGTCAAACAACGTGATAAAAATCAGTGTACAAATAGCAAAGTTCAATCGTTAAGAACCTTGCTACATATACACTATGGTGCACACTTTAGTTTACACGTTGCCACATGACATGACCATGTTGGACAGTTTAAATTTCGAACAATCTTTCCATCCAATTTACATTTGACAACAATGCAAGTGTCAAATAACGTGTCAAAAATTAGTGTATGAATAACAAAGTTCAATCGATAAGGACCTTGATACATGTACACTATAGTGTACAATTTAGTTTACACTTTGCCACGCGACATTACCCTGTTAGACAGTTTAAATTTCAAACAGTTTTCCCATCCAATTGACACTTCTCAACAATGCAAGTGTCAAATAACGTGTCCAAAATCAGTGTAAAAGTAGCAGAGTTCAATCAGTAAGAACCTTGCTACATGTACTCTATGGTGTACACTGTAGTTTACAATTTGCCACGTGACATTACCCCGTTGTAGCAAGGTTCTTACCGATTGAACTTTGCGATTAGTACACTTATTTTTTACACGTGTTTGGCACTTGCATTGTTGTCAATTATCAATTGGATGGGAAAATGGTTTAAAATTTAAACTGTCCAGCAGGGTAATGTCCCGTGGCAAACTGTAAACAAAAGTGTACCCCATAGTGTACGTGTAGCAAGGTTCTTACCGATTGGACTTCGCTATTTTTACCCCTATTTTCTACACATTGTTTGACCCTCGAATTGTCTGAAGTGTCAATTGGATGGAAAGGCTGTTTGAAATTTAAACCGTCCAATAGGGTAATGTCACGTGGAAAAGTGTAATCTAAAGTGTGCAGCATAGTGTACATGTTGCAAGGTTCTTATCGATTCAACTTTGCTATTTGTACACTGATTTTTGACATGTAGTTTGGCACTTGCATTGTTGTCAAGTGTCAATTGGATGGAAAAACTATTTAAAATTAAAATTGTCCAACAGGGTAACGTCACGTGGCAAAGTGTAAACTAAAGTGTACACCATAGTGTACATGTAGCAAGGTTCTTACCGATTGAACTTTGCTATTTGTAAACTTATTTTTGACACGTTGTTTGACACTTTTATTGTAGTCAAGTGTCAATTGGATGGGAAAACTGTTTGAAATTTAAACTGTCCAACAAGGTATTATCAAGTGGAAAAGTGTAAACTAAAGGATACACCATAGTGTCACCGATTGAACTTTCCTATTTGTACACTAATTTTTGGCACGTTATTTGACACTTGCATTGTCGTCAAGTGTCAATAAGATTGGAAAACTATTTGAAATATAAACTGTCCCACAGGGTAATGTCATGTGGCTAAGTGTAAACTAAAGTGTACACCATAGTGTACATGTAACAAGGTTCTTACCGATTGAACTTTACTATTTGTACACTAATTTTTGACACGTTGTTTGACACTTGAATTATTGTCAAGTGTCAATTGGATGGGAAAACTGTTCGAAATTTAAGCTGTCCAACAGGGTAATGTCACGTGGCAAAGTGTAAAGTAAAGTGTACACCATAGTGTACATGTAGCAAGGTTCTTACGAATTGAACTTTGCTATTTGTACACTTATTTTCTACACTTGCATTGTTGTCAAGTGTCAATTGGATCGAAAAACTGTCCAACAGGGTAATGTCGCGTGGCAAAGTGTAAACAAAATTATACACCATAGTGTACTTATAGTAAGGTTCTTACCTATTGAACTTTGCTATTCGTACATTGATTTTTTACACGTTGTTTGACACTTGTATTGTTGTAAAGTGTCTATTCGATGGGAAATCTATTTAAAATTTAAACTGTCCAACAGGGTAAGGTCACGTGGCAAGGTGTCAAATAAAGTGTGGACTATAGGATATACGTAGTACGGTCCTTACCGAATGAACTTTGCTATTTGCACACTGATTTTTGACATGTTGTTTGACACTTTCATTGTTGTCAAGTCTCAATTGGATGGGAAAATTGTTTGAAATTTAAATAATCCGATGGAATAATGTCACTTGGCAAAGTGTAAACTAAAGTGTACACCATAGAGTACATGTAGCAAGGTTCTTACCGATTGAACTTTGCTATATGTACATTGATTTTCAACACGTTGTTTGACACTTGCAATCTTGTCAATCGTCAATTAGATGGGAAAACTATTTGAAATTTAAACTGTCCAACAAGGTAATGTCACGTGGCAAAGTGTAAACTATAGTGTACACTATAGTGTACATGTAGCAAGGTTCTTACCGATTGAACTTTGCTATTTGAACACTCAAACTGTCCAACAGGGTAATGTCACATGGAAAAGTGTAAACTAAAGTGTATACCATAGTGTACATGTTGCAAGGATCTTACCGATCAAACTTTGCTATTTGTACACTGATTTTTGACACGTTGTTTGAGACTTACATTGTTGTCAAGTGTCAATTGAATGGGAAAATTGTTTAAAATTTAAACTGTCCAGCAGGGTAATGTCACGTGGCAATGTTTAAACTAAAATGTGTACACCATAGTGTACATGTAGTAAGGTTCTTACCGATTGAACTTTGCTATTTGTAAACTAATTTTTGACACGTTGGTTGACTCTTGCATTGTTGCCAAGTGTAGATTGGATGGGAAACCTGTTTGAAATTTAAACTGTCCAACAGGTTAATGTCACGTGACAAAGTGTAAACTAAAGTGTACACCATAGTTTACATGCAGCAAGATTCTTTTGGATTGAACTTTGCTATTTGTACACTAATTTTTGACACGTTGTATGACACTTGTATTGTTGTCGAGTATCAATTGGATGGGAAAACTGCTTGAAATTTAAACTGTCTAATAGGGTAAAGTCACGTGGCAAAGTATAAACTAAAGTGCACACCATAATGTACATGTATCAAGGTCCTTACCGATTGAACTTTGCTATATCTACACCGATTTTCGACACGTTGTTTCACACTTACATTGTTGTCAAATGTCAATTGGATGGGAAAACTATTCAGAATTTGAACTATACAAAAGGGTAATGTCACGTGGCAAAGTGTAAACTAAAGTGTACACCATAGTGTACATGTAGCCAGGTTCTTAAAGGTTGAACTTTGCTATTTGTACACTAATTTTTTACTCGTTGTTTGACAATTGTATTGTTGTCAAGTGTCAATTGGATGGGAAAACTATTTGAAATTTAAACTGCCCAACAGGGTAAAGTCACATGGTAAAATGTAAACTAAAGTGCACACCATAATATACATGTAGCAAGGTCCTTACCGATTGAACATTGCTATTTGTACACTGATTTTTGACACGTTGTTTGAAACTTGCATTGTTGTCAAGTGTCAATTGTATGGGAAAACTGTTTGAAATTTAAACTGTTCAACAGGGTCAATTCAAGTGGCAAAGTGTAAACTAAAGTGTACACATAGTATACATGTAGCAAGGTTCTTACTGATTGAACTTTACTATTTGTACACTGATTTTTGACGCGTTGTTTGACACTTTAATTGTTTTCAATTGTCAATTGGATGGGAAAATAGTTTGAAATTTAAACTGTCCAACAGGGAAATGTCATGTGGCAAAGTGTAAACTAAAGTGTACACCATAGTGTACATGTAGCAAGGTTCTCACCAATTGAACTTTGCTATTTGTACACTTGTTTTTGACACGTTGTTCGAACCTTCCATTGTTGTCATGACTCAATTGGACGGAAAAATTGTTTAAAACTTAAACTGTCCAATAGGGAAATGTCACGTGGCAAAGTGTAAACTAAAGTGTAGACCATAGTGTATACCTAGTAAGGTCCTTACCGATTGAACTTTGTGATATGTACGCTGATTTTCGACACGTTATTTCACACTTTCATTATTGTCAAGTGTCAATTGGATGGGAAAACTACTCAAAATTTAAAATGTCCAACAGGGTAATGTCACGAAGCAAAGTGTAAACTAAAGTGTACACCATAGTGTATATGCAGCAAGGTTCTCACCGATTGAACTTTGCTATTTTTACACTGATTTTTGACATGTTGTTTGACACTTGAATTGTTGTCAATTCTCAATTGGATGGGAAAACATTTTGAAATTTAAACTGCCCAATAGGGTAATGTCGCGTGGCAAAGTGTACACTAAAGTGTACACCATAGTGTACTTGTAGTAAGATTCTTATCGATTGAGCTTTGCTATTTGTACACTGATTTTTAACCCGTTGTTTGACACTTGCGTTGTTGTCAAGTGTCAATAGGTTTGGAAAACCGTTTGAAATTAAACTGTCCAACAAGGTAATGTCATGTGGCAAAGTGTAAACTAAAGTGTACACCATAGTGTACATGTAACAAGGTTCTTACCGATTCAACTTTGCTATTTGTACACTGATTTTTAACCCGTTGTTTGACACTTGCGTTGTTGTCAAGTGTCAATAGGTTTGGAAAACCGTTTGAAATTAAACTGTCCAACACCGATTGAACTTTGCTATTGGTACACTGATTTTTGACATGTTGTTTGACACTTTCATTGTTGTCAATTGTCAACTGGATGGAAAAATTGTTCGAAATTTAAACAATCCAACGGAATAATGTCACGTTGCAAAATATAAACTAAAGTGTACACTATAGAGTACATGTAGCAAGGTTCTTACCTATTGAACTTTGCTATTTGAACTGATTTTTGACACGTTGTTAGACACTTTCGTTGTTGTCAATTGTCAACTGGATGGAAAAATTGTTCGAAATTTAAACAATCCAACGGAATAATGTCACGTTGCAAAATATAAACTAAAGTGTACACTATAGAGTACATGTAGCAAGGTTCTTACCTATTGAACTTTGCTATTTGAACTGATTTTTGACACGTTGTTAGACACTTTCGTTGTTGTCAATTGTCAACTGGATGGAAAAATTGTTCGAAATTTAAACAATCCAACGGAATAATGTCACGTTGCAAAATATAAACTAAAGTGTACACTATAGAGTACATGTAGCAAGGTTCTTACCTATTGAACTTTGCTATTTGTACACTGATTTTTGACACATTGTTTGACACTTTCATTGTTGTCAATTGTCAACTGGATGGAAAAATTGTTCGAAATTTAAACAATCCAACGGAGTAATGTCACGTTGCAAAATTTAAACTAAAGTGTACACTATAGAGTACATGTAGCAAGGTTCTTACCAATTGAACTATGCTATTTGTACACTATGGAAAAATTGTTAGAAATTTAAACTGTCCAACAGGGTAATGTCACATGGCAAAGTGTAAACTAAAGTGTACACCATAGTGTACATGTCGTAAGGATCTTACCGATCGAACTTTGCTTGTTGTACACTGATTGTTGACACGTTGTTTAAGACCTGCATTGTTGTCCAGTGTCAATTGGATGGGAAAACTATTTGAAATTTAAACTGTACGACAAGGTAATGTCAAGCGACAAAGTGTAAGCTAGAGGGTACACCATAGTGTTACCGATTGAACTTTGCTATTTGTACACTAATTTTTGACACATTGTTTGACACTTTAATTGTTTTCGATTGTCAATTGGATGAGAAAATAGTTTGAAATTAAAACTGTCCAACGGGATAATGACACGTGGTAAAGTGTAAACTAAAGTTTACACGATAGTGTACATGTAGCAAGATTCTTACCAATTGAACTTTGCTATTTGTACACTTATTTTTGACACGTTGTTTGACTCTTGCATTGTTGTCAATTGTCAATTGGATGGGAAAACTGTTTAAAATTTAAATTGTCCAACAGGGAAATGTTACGTGGCAAAGTGTAAACTAAAGTGTAGACCATAGTGTCTACGTAGTAAGGTCCTTACCGATTGAACTTTGCTATTTGTACACTAATTTTCGACACATTGTTTGACACTTTCATTATTGTCAAGTGTCAATTGGATAGGAAAACGGTTCGAAATTTAAACAATCCAATAGGGTAATGTCACGTGGCAAAGTGTAAACTAAAGTGTACACCATATGTTCATGTAGCAAGGTTCTTACCGATTGAACTTTGCTATTTGTACCCTTATTTTTGAAATGTTGTTAGACACTTGAATTGTTGTCAAGTATTAATTGGATGGGAAAACTGTTCGAAATTTAAACTGTCCAACATGGTAATGTCACATGGTAAAGTGTAAACTAAAGTGTACACCATAGTGTACATGTCGCAAGGATCTTGCCGATTGAACTTTGCTATTTGTACAAGGATTTTTGACTCGTTGTTTGACACTTGCATTGTTCTCAATCGTCAATTGGACGGGAAAACTGTTTAGAATTTAAACTGTCCAGTAGGGTAATGCCACGTGGCAAAGTGTAAACTAAAGGGTACACCATAGTATACATGTAGCAAGGTTCTTGCCGATTGAACTTTGCTATTTGTACATTTAGTATTAACACGTCGTTTGACACTTGCATTGTTGTCAAGTGTCAATTGGATGAAAAAACTATTTGAAATTTAAACAGTCCAACAGGGTAATGTCAAGTGGCAAAGTGTTAACTAAAGTGTACAACATAGTGTACATGTAGAAAGGTCTTTACCAATTGAACTTTACTATTTGCACACTTATTTTCTACATGTTGTTTGACACTTGAATTGTTGTCAATTCTCAATTGCATAGGAAAACTATTTGAAATTTAAACTGTCCGATAGGGTAATGTCACGTGGCAATGTGTAAACTAAAGTGTACATTATAGTATACATGTAGCAAGGTCCTTATCGATTGAACTTTGCTATTCGTACACTGATTTTTGACCCGTTGTTTGACACTTGCATTGTGGTCAAGTGTCAGTTGGATGGAAAAAAATTTTGAAATTCAAACTGTCCAACAGGGTAATGCCACGTGGCAAAGTGTAAACTAAAGTATACACCATAGTTTAAATGTAGCAAGGATCTTAGGGATTGAACTTTTTTATTTGTACATTGATTTTTGACACATTGTTTGACACTTGAATTGTTGTCAATTCTCAATTGGATGGAAAAACTATTTGAAATCTAAACTGTCCAATATGGTAATGTCACGTGGTAAAGTGTAAGCTAAAGTGTACACCATAGTGTACATGTAGCAAGGTCTTTATCGATTGAACTTTGTTATTCGTACACTAAGTTTTGACACATTAATTGACAATTGTATTGTTTTCAAGTGTCAATTTGATGGGGAAACTTTTCGAAATTTAAACTGTCTAACATGGTCGTATCATGTGGCAACGTTTAAACTAAAGTGTAGACCATATTGTGCATGTCGTAAGGATCTTACCGATTGAACTTTCCTATTTATACACTGATTTTTGACACGTTGTTTGAGACACGTTGTTTGACCCTTGCATTGCTATCAAGGGCCAATTGGATGGAAAAACTGTTTGAAATTTAAACTGTCCAACAGGGTAATGTCATGTGATAAAGTGCAGACTAAAGTGTACACCATAGTGTACCTGTAGCAAGGTTCTTGCCGATTAAAATTTGTTATTTGTACACTTATTTTTGACATGTTGTTTGACACTTTCATTGTTGTGAAGTGCCAATTGGATGGGAAAACTATTTGAAATTTAAACTGTCCAACAGAGTAATGTTACGTGGCAAAGTGTACACCATAGTGTACATGTAGTAAGGGCCTTTCCCATTGAACTTTGCGATTTGTAAACTAATTTTAGACACGTTGTTTAATACTTACATTGCTGTCAAGTGCCAATTGGATGGGAAAACTATTCGAAATTTAAACCGTCCAACAAGGTAATATCACGTTGCAACATGTAAACTAAAGTGTACACCATAGTATACTTGTCGCAAGGTTCTTACCGATTGAACTTTGCTACACTGATTTTTGCCACGTTATTTGACACTTGCATTGTTTTCAAGTGTCAATTGGATGAAAAAATTGTTTGAAATTTAAACTGACCAAGAGGGTAATGTCACGTGACAAAGTGTAAAGTAAAGTGTACACCTTAGTGTACTTGTCGCAAGGTTCTTATCGATTGAACTTTGCTATTTGTACATTGATTTTTGACACGTTATTTGGCACTTGCATTGTTGTCAAGTGTCAATTGGATGGAAAAACTGGTTGAAATTTAAACTGACCAACAGGGTAATGTCACGTGACAAAGTGTAAACTAAAGTGTACACCATAGTGTACATGTAGTACGGTCCTTACCGTTTAAACTTTACGATTTTCAAATTGATTTTTGACACGTTGTTTGACTCTTGCATTGTCATCAAGTGTCAATTGGATTGGAAAATTGTTTGAAATTTAAACAGTCCAACAGGGTAATATCAAGTGGCAAAGTGTAAACTAAAGTGAACACCATAGTGTACATGTAGTAAGGTTCTTACCGATTGTACTTTGCTATTTGTACACTGATTTTTAACACGTTGTTTGACCCTTGCATTGCTGTCAAGTGTCAATTGGATGGGAAAACTGTTTGAAATTGAAACTGTCCAACAGGGTAATGTCACATGGTAATGTGCAAAATAAAGTGTACGCCATAGTGTACATGTTGTAAGGTTCTTGCCGATTGAAATTTGCTATTTGTACACTTATTTTTGACACGTTGTTTGACACTTTCATTGTTGTGAAGTGTCAATTGGATGGGAAAACTATTTGAATTTTAAATTGTCCAATAGGGTAATGTTACGTGGCAAAGTGTGCACCATAGTGTACATGTAGTAAGGGCCTTTCCGATTGAACTTTGCGATTTGTAAACTGATTTTAGACACATTGTTTGACACTTGCATTGCTGTCAAATGTCATTTAGATGGGAAAACTGTTTGAAATTTAAACAGTCCAACAGGGTAATGTCATGTGGCAAAGTGTGAACTAAAGTGTACACCATAGTGTACATGTAGCAAGGTTCTTACCGATTGAACTTTACTATTTGAGCACTATTTTTTGACAAGTTGTTTGACACTTGCATTGTTGTCAAGTGTCAATCGGATGGGAAAACACTTTGAAATTTAAATTGTCAAACAGGGTAATGACACGTGACAAAGTGTAAACTAAAGTGTACACCATAGTGTACATGTGGTAAGGTCCTTAACGTTTGAACTTTGCTATTTGTACACTGATTTTTGACACGTTGTTTGACACTTGCATTGTTGTCAAGTGTCAATTGGATGGAAAAACTGTTTGAAATTTAAACTGACCAATAGGGTAATATCGTGTGGCAAAGTGTAAACTAATGTGTACATTGTAATGCCCCAACCCCTAGTGGACCGGAACGCTACTTACTTTACTTAGCTTAACCGTTGGTTTAGTAACAAGTGTATACGTTTTAGCGGAAGCTTACATCTTCGGATAATAATTTAAATAACAATACTTCAAATACATTAAACAAAAACACTGAATCATTTTTCAAAACAACAAAATGTAATTTATTTGAAGAAAACATAACTTGTTCTCGCATTCTGCGTTATTCAAAACTTTAAAGAAATAACATTGGAAAATATTTCATAAAAATAAATTTAAATCACTTATTCACCGGATTTCCATGGGCTCGTTGCATCACTCTCCATCTTCTCCTCCATCCATGCTCAATGTAGAATTCCTTCAATCTGTGGAGATGGGATTCAACCCGTGAGTTGAAAAACACAATAGGTGTCATAGGTGAATTCGTGATCAAGCTATACATTTCAAAACATTAACTTTATAACTTTTCATACATGCCGTCCCCGGAGGCACCATTTGACATGAAGGGGTATGCCGTACCCGAGGGCACCATTTGACATTCGAACATTTCTTCAACATAGAGGGGTATGCCGTACCGGAGTACCATTTGGCATATAACCATTAACATAGAGGGATATGCTGTACCGGAGTACCATTTCACATACAAACATTAACATGAATCGAAACTTATAACTTAACACGATTAAACACATTGCACCTCTACCTACCTTGATTGATGCTTTTGAAACTTTGAAAACTTGGATTGAAAACTTCGATGAAACTTGGATGTTGAAAGAAATGCACTCCTTGGATGTTTGAAAACCGTTGAGAATTTTTGCTTGAAGACACTCCTTGATAGCACCCAAAGCTTCTATGAAAAATGCTTGAAAACACTTCTTAAACTTCTAGGAAAAATAGTTTTCCTCCCTCTCTTTTTCTCTCTTGGAAAATCATTTTTTAGTATGTAAAAGCTCTTGCTTTTGGTGTGAGAAAAAAAGAGTGAAATGAGGTCTCTATTTATAGGTAAATATCCCATAACTTAAAGCAAATGAAGGGTCAAATTTCATTTAAGAGAGAAAACATGGGTACCATTTAAGTTTGAGGTTAAATGCTTAAATTTAGTGGGGTTTTTATTGGCAAAAACATGGGTGGCCCTTTGAGAAAATAATTGATGAAAATAAATATTTAAATTCTAGAGAAAAACAAGAATTTTCATTTCAGGAAGTTTCGGTCGACCGGTTGTAGTTCGGTTGACACTGCACAGGTTTTAGTGTTTCTATCATAACCTTTTCTCCCGATATCCGATTGAGGTAATTCAAAGTACGTTGGAAAGCTATCTCAAAGAGCTACAACTTTTATTTGGATATCAGTTTCCAAATTGAATGTTTCCTATGTCGAAAATGGGTCTCAAATGAGACTAAAAATCTGAAGTATACTTTAGTCATCCAATATTCATGTCTTAGTGCCACTAAGGTGTCTAGAATTATTTGGGGTTCTACATCCCCCACACCTTAATTAAAATTTCATCCTCAAAGTTTACCCTCCAATTGGGCGAATAGTGTTGGATACTTGTCTTTGGCTTCTTCTTCTTTTTCCCAAGTGGCTTCTTCTGCGCCGTGATGATTCTACTGTATCTTAACCAGCTGAATCTCTTTATTCCTTAGTTTATGCACTTTTCGATCCAATATGTTGATCGGTAGTTCCTCGTCGACAAATATTTCCGTACCTGCAAGGTTTGATAACTCACAACATGATTAGGATTATGTACATACTTCTTTATCGTCGATATATGGAACACATTGTGCACTAACGATAATTCAGGTGGCAAAGCTAGTCGGTAAGCCACATTGCCGACTCTATCAAGTATCTCGAAAGGTCCGATATACCGGGGTCGTAGCTTGCCTTTCTTTCCAAATCTAAGTACACCTTTCATCAGTGCTACTTTCAGAAACACTTTATCCCTAACTTGGAATTCTAAATCCTTCCTCCTTGTATCTGCATAGCTCTTTTGTCGATCCTTTGTTGCCTTTATTCTTGCACGGATCTTATCGATTACCTCGACCGTCCTTTCAACTATTTCTGGTCC
>NW_019264767.1:132369-132731 GCF_002742605.1 Olea europaea var. sylvestris
GATCCGATCAATTACGAGATATGGAATTGTGTCAATCTCGATCATCAATCATATCTTTCATTCCACTATTAAGTCAATATAAATCGAAAACTCCTTTTCGACTTATGAGTACACCTTGGCCAAGGATTTCATCATCGACTTAATTGAATGAAACGCAGATCATCTCCTACTATCTAAGAGTAACGAATCCTTTATTGATCAATCACAACCTTCATACGATTCTTGACGTACCCGAACGATGTCGTATTAGCGGCCCCTTTCAGAGCAACATCCGACACCGCCAAAGTATGACTGTCCTCATATAGGGTACTATGACGACCTCAAGTCAAAGGACCAATTTCACTACCGAACGTTAGAGATTA
>NW_019264767.1:132811-136225 GCF_002742605.1 Olea europaea var. sylvestris
TTCTACAACAAAACATCCACATGTTCATTTAAGTGTCACCACACTTTAGCTCGTGAGATCAGCTACTTACTTCATAAGTAAGAAATGCCACACGTGATGGTCTAACTGTATTAACGATATCCGTATCTCGTTATTACTTACGACCATGGTTTATTCAAGATCCAATTATATGTAATTTGTATCTCACAATCACAACTCCTTGTGATTAACAGATTACCTAAAAATTGGGTCTTCGGATTCTATTATTTAATATTATTTATTACAAAATTAATTTAAATAAATAATAGATCTCGCCAAAATCAAATGTATTAAATATATTAAAAGCTTTTACAACCTAAATCGATTGGATCTAGGGCATAACACTTACAAGAATGTCATCGATGAAGACTATGACAAACTTATCTAAGCATTGATGAAACACTCGATTCATCAGGTCCATGAACACTGCAGGTGCATTGGTTAGTCCAAACGTCATCACCGTAAACTCGTAGTGTCCATATCAAGTTCTAAAAGCTGTCTTAGGTATATCCTTTGTCTCTACTTTCAGTTGATGGTATCCCGATCGTAAGTCGATCTTGGAAAATACCTTAGCTCCTTTCAGTTGATCTAACAGATTCTCGATCCTCGGGAGTGGGTACTTATTCTCGATGGTTAATCAATTTATCTCCCTATAATCGATGTACATCCTCATGCTTCCATCTTTATTCTTTACAAACAACACCGGCACACCCTATGGAGATACACTTGGTCGTATGAAGGCCATATCTAGGAGTTCTTGCAACTGCTTCTTTAATTCTTATAGTTCCTTTTGGGCCATTTGGTATGGGGCCTTAGATACTGGTGCCGCCCCAAGAATTAGGTCTATGGTGAATTCCACTTGTCTATTGGGTGGAATACCAGATAGATCTTCTGGAAACACATCTAGGAATTCCCGTACTACTGGTACATCTTCAACCCTTATCGTCTCTTGTTTCCCTCCTGAGATACTTACTAGATATACTTGACATGTTTCTTTTCTCAACGTCTTCTCAACTTGTAAAGTCGATACTAGTCGAATAAGGGGTTTCGTCTTCATTCCAAGGAACGAAAATGGTTCCTCTTCTGGTTTCTAAAATGATACTTCCATTTCTTTACATCGGATGGTAGCGTAATTACAACCTAACCAATCCATGCCTAGTTTTACATCAAAATCCTTCATTTCTATCATGTATAGGTTCGCTTCCATTGGTTTTCCCTCAACTTCAATACTTACTGACTTGGCTATTCTATCAGTATTCAAAGGGTTGCCCGAAGGAATACTAACTTCTAATGTACCTTCCGAACTTATCACAGGTAATACTAGATTTAGCCATAAAAGTTGTTGAAGCAAAGGAGTGTGTAGCTCCTGAATCAAATAATACATAAGCAGGTGTATTGGCTATCAGTAGAGTACCTGCTATGACATTAGAGTTTTCCTCTGCATCCTGTTGAGTTAATGCAAAAACTCGTGCTTTCCCTTTCTGGTTCTGGTCGTTGTTATCATCCTTCTTCTGGGTATGTGTGGGACAATCCCTAATGATATGTCCTGGCTTGGCACATCGAAAACAGACGTTTTCCCTTTTAAGCACTTGCCACGATGTGTCCTTCCACACTTAGAACAAGGTGCAATAACCGGCACAATGCTTTTGCTGGCATTGGCTCCTCCAATAGCTTTCTTGTTCTGCCACTTGCCTTTTCCCTTGTCCTGGCCATTCCATTTCTTCTTTCCCATGTTACCATTGTCCAGTTGATTGAACAGTTGACCATGTTGTTCGACGCTAGTCTTCTGGTACCAAATAGCATGAGCTCTTTCCAGCATTTCACGGTATGTGGTGAAGCGATGGGACATAAGTATCATGCTTATATCCGAGTTCAGCAATTGTTCAAACCTTCGTACCTTCTTATCTTCCATATCCACCAGATGTGGAGCATACCTTGAAAGTTGATCAAACTTCCTCTCATACTCAGTCAGGGACATAGTCTTTTGCTTGAGTTGGAGGAATTCACTTTCTTTTTTATCCCTCAAGGACTGGGGAAAGTACTTGTCCATTACTTCCCCTTTGAATTGCTCCCAAGTCAATTCTACTTGTTGCTCAGGGGTTCTTATCCTTGACATTGAGTCCCACCAGTGACTTGCATCATCGGAGAACATGAACTCAGCACACTAGACTTTCTAAGCATCTGTGCACCCTATCAATCGAAATATACGCTCCGACTTGTGAAGCCACTCCTCGGCTGCAAGTGGATCAGCTGCTCCGTTGAAGGTAGGGAGCTTGTGCCTTTGAAATTGGTCGACCACTGAAGCATGGTTTAGAACATTAGGAGCTAGTGGTAGGGGTTGAGCTTGGTTCGGGTTTTGCCTGCCTAGGTCTTGAACCGCTCGAAGGAGGTCTCTTATCAAGTTTTGGTTTGCGCGTGCCATTTCCTTCAAACAAAACATATGGTTCTTATTAGTTTCATTCTTCGAATACTAAAGCAAAGAAGATAGCATTTTATTTTCTTGACATAAGGAAAGCTATTACAAGGATTTAAATCTAATCCCTATAAGTTCTACGGATCTTCTTTGGTGGAACTTCATCTTCGGAGGAGTCTTCCGCCTTAGGTCCGGACTCTATTGCTGTTCACAAAATATTTCTTTCAATTTTAAAACCCACCGCAAGTGTACGGTTCGTTAACAAGTAGTAAAATGGACTATGAGTCCAAGTATCGTTCCCACGAGGATTGAATTAGCTCTAATTAGACTAATGTGACCTTAACCGAATCTAACTGAATGAAAATTTGGTTTAAATGTGAAAACCCCTAATTGTGGGAGAAATCCCAAATTTGAAACCCTAATTTTTAAAGAAAACCATAATTTCGAAATTGGAAGCCCTAATTTCGAAATTTCACTAATTGAATGACTCAAAAACTCAATTAAAATGTAAATATGCAATTTTGGAAGTTAATGTATAGAAATAAATTGAAATGCAATCATTAGGATCTCGAATCCCCAATTGACTAATAAAAACCATAATTTCAAAAATTCAACAAATCGATGGAAAAATGCCAATTCAATGTTCCTAAACCTATCCAATATACTCTCTCGATATATATTGAATCTACTCTTGCACACCACCAGCCTATATTTCTATGGATGATGCAAATATACAAGAATGCATGAATTTTTATGAACACCTTATGAATTGCACAAAGCATAGGGGTATATTTCTATCGCCTATCGAACCCTATGTTAATTTATATTATATCGAATCTATTCCCCTTCTTTCGAATGTAAAGAATAAATCATCTAAACTCACATAACATATGGCCAATAATTATGGAAGCGATCAAATCATATAAATCAAACAATTGTCCAACCGAAACTTTATATTGAATTTATGAAATAAAGGAGATTAA
>NW_019264767.1:136234-147862 GCF_002742605.1 Olea europaea var. sylvestris
CTCCTCAGGCTCCTCATGGATTACATCATCCCACAAATCAATCAGGGCGTGGTAATACCTCTCAAACTCGAACAGGTTTGGGTTGCGTTCTAACATTTCATCTCTAACCGTGACTCCCATATCTCCCCATTGAGGTGGGAGGGAGTGTGTGAGGTTATTTATGGCCTCAATATGCGTGATCTCCATTCCAGCATTAACCGCCGTCATGCATCTCTCATGGATGTCATACACATGTTCGCTAAGCAGTCGGGTCGGATCAGTTACATAGTTTTCATAGGAATGGATAGCAATTCTACGGTTCAATGCTTCTCTATATGCCCTAGCCGCTCTGTGAGCCATATCTGTTGCATTTTCACATACATCATACTTTTTCTTTGCTTAAAGAAAACATGCAAATATTTAAACTTTCATATCATGCAATTCCCTTTAAGCCCTTAGCTTTTGCCCAAGTCCATTACATATCTTTAAATAACACATCTCTAAATCATATCAAAGCATCATAACGTAAACATAATCATTAACTTTAAACATGAAAATACCTGGGCCATAGGATGAGATTGATGGATGGATGCACGATGCTATGGAATACCTTAAACTTTTCATTTTCCTTTTAAAAAAAACATACTTGATCTACAGAACCGGCTAAACCGTGCTCTGATACCACGCTGTAACGTTTTGACCCCTAGTGGACCGGAACGCTACTTAATTTACTTAGCTTAACCGGTAGTTTAGTAACAAGTGTACACGATTTAGCGGAAGCTTACATCTTCGGATAATAATTTAAATAACAATACTTCAAATACTTTAAACAAAAACACTGAATCTTTTTTCAAAACAACAAAATGTAATTTATTTGAAGAAAACATAACTTGTTCTCGCATTCTACGTTATTCAAAACTTTAAAGAAATAACATTAGAAAACATTTCATAAAAATAAATCCAAATCACTTATTCACCGGATTTTCGTGGGCTCGTTGCATCACTCTTCATCTTCTCCTCCATCCATGCCCGAGGTAGAATTCTTTCAATTCTCCTCTATCCATGCCCAAGGTAGAATTCCTTCAATCTGTAGAGATGGGATTAGGGATGGCAATCGGGCTCGCCGGCTCGGGCAAAGTTCAATCGGCAAGGTCCTTGCTACATGTACAAAATGGTGTACACTTTAGTTTAAACTTTGCCACGTGACACTACCGTGTTAGACAGTTTAAATTTCAAACACTTTTTCCATCCAATTGACACTGACAACAATACAAGTGTCAAAGAACGTGTACAAAATCAGTGTACAAATAGCAAAGTTCAATCGGTACGGACCTTGCTACATGTTTACTATGGTGGCTTAAAAGGCAGCAGATTAGAAGACTGATAAAAAGGAAAAAAGTGGAGAAAACGAGCCTGTCTGGCTCGGCCCGTAAAAAGCCCGAGCAAAAGCTCGGGCCGAGCCTTTTTTTTGGCTCGGCCCGGCTCGAGCTCGCAAAAAAGCTCGGCCATTTTAACCGGGCCGAGCCCTAGCCAAAATTTTAGGCTCGCGAGCCAGCTCGGCCCGACTCGTTTACATCCCTAGATGGGATTAAACCCGTGAGTTAAAAAACTCAATAGGTGTCATTGGTGCATTCGTGCTCAAGCTATACATTTCAAAACATTAACTTTATAACTTTTCATACATCCTGTACCCGGACGCACCATTTGACATGAAGGAGTATGCCGTACCCGAGGGCACCATTTGACATACGAACATTTCTTCAACATAGAGGGATATACCGTACCAGAGTACCATTTGACATACAACCATTAACATAGAGGGATATGCTGTACAGGAGTACTATTTGACATACAAACATTAACATGAATCAAAACTTTTAACTTAACAAGATTAAACACATTGCTCCTCTACCTACCTTAATTGATGCTTTTGAAACTTTGAAAACTTCGATTGAAAACTTCGATGAAACTTGGACGTTGAAAGAAATACATTCCTTGGATGTTTGAAAACCGTTGAGAATTGATGCTTGAAGACACTCCTTGATAGCACCCAAAATTTCTATGAAAATTGCTTGAAAACACTTCTTAAACTTCTAGGAAAAATAGTTTTCCTCCTTCTCTTTCTCTCTTGGAAAATCTTTCTTTAGTATGTAAAAGCTCTTGCTTTTGGTGTGAGAAAAAATTTCATTTAAGGGAGAAAACATGGGTGCCATTTAAGTTTGAGGTTAAATGCTTCAATTTAGTGGAGTTTTTATTGCCAAAAAACGTGGGTGGCCCTTTGAGAAAATAATTGATGAAAATAAATATTTAAATTCTAGAGAAAAATGAGAATTTTCATTTCAAGCAGTTTCGGTCGACCGGCTGTAGTCCGATGGACACTACACAACCTACAGTGTTTCTATCATAACTTCTTCTCCGATATCCGATTGAGTTAATTTAAAGTGTGTTGGAAAGCTAACTCAAAGAGCTGCAACTTTTATTTAGATATCATTTTCCAAATTGAACGTTTCCTATGACGAAAATGGGTCTCAAATGAGATTAAAAATCTGAAGTATACTTTACTCATCCAATATTCATGTCTTAGTGTCATTAAGGTGTCTAGAATTATTTGGAGTTCTACATACACCATAGTGTACATGTAGCAAGGTCCGTACCAATTGAACTTTGTTATTTGTGCACAAATTTTTGACACGTCGTTTGGCACTTGCATTGTTGTCAAGTGTCAATTGGATGGGAAAACTATTTGAAATTTAAATTGTCCAACAGGGTAATGTCACGTGGTAAAGTGGAAACTAAAGTGTACACCATAGTGAACTTATCGCAAGGTTCTTACCGATTGAACTTTACTATTTGTACACTGATTTTTGAAACATTTTTTGTCACTTGCATTTTTGTCAAGTATCAATTAGATGGGAACACTATTTGAAATTTAAGCTGTCCAACAGGGAAATGTCACGTGGCAAAGTGTAAACTAAAGTGTACACCATAGTGTACATGTAGTAAGGGCCGTTTCGATTGAAATTTGTGATTTGTAAACTAATTTTAGACACGTTGTTTGACACTTGCATTGTTTTCAAGTGTCAATTGGATGGGAAAACTCTTTGAAATTTAAATTGTCCTACAGGGTAATTTCACGTGGTAAAGTGTAGACTAAAGTGTATACCATAATGTACATGTAGCAAGGTTCTTGCCGATTGAAATTCGCTATTTGTACACTGATTTTTGACACATTTTTTGACACATGCATTGTTGTCAAGTGTTAATTAGATGGGAAAACTATTTGAAATTTAAACTATCCGACAGGGTAATGTCCCGTGGCAAAGTGTAAACTAAAGTGTACACCATGGTGTACATGTAGCAATTACCGATTGAACTTTGCTAGTTGTACACTGATTTTATACACGTTCGACACTTGTATTATTTTCAAGTGTCAATTGAATTGGTAAACTATTTGTAATTTAAACTGTCCAATAGGGTAATGTCACGTGACAAAGTGGAAACTAAATTGTACACCATAGTGTACTTGTCGCAAGGTTCTCACCGATTGAACTTTGCTATTTGTACACTAATTTTTGACACGTTTTTTAACACTTGCATTTTTGTCAAGTGTCAATTAGATGGGAAAACTGTTTGAAATTTAAACTGTCCAACAGGGTAATGTCACGTGACAAAGTGTAAACTAAAGTGTACACCATACTGTAAATGTAGTAAGGGCCTTTCCAATTGAACTTTGCGATTTGTAAACTGATTTTAGAAAATTTGTTTGACACTTGCATTGTTGTCAAGTGTCAATTGGATGGGAAACTTGTTTGAAATTTAAACTGTCCAATAGGGTAATGTCATGTGGCAAAGTGTAAACTAAAGTGTACACCATAGTGTACATGTGGCAAGGTTCTTACCGATTGAACTTTGCTATTTGAACACTGATTTTTGACAAGTTGTTTGACACTTGCATTGTTGTCAAGTGTCAATTGGATGAGAAAACTCTTTGAAATTTAAACTGTCCTACAGGGTAATGTCCTGTGGCAAAGTGCAGATGGAAATGTACACCATAGTGTGCATGTAGCAAGGTTCTTGCCGATTGAAATTTGCTATTTGTACACCAATTTTTGACAGGTTGTTACACACTTGCATTGTTGTCAAGTATCAATTGGAAGGGAAAACTGTTTGAAATTTAAAATGTCCAACAGAGAAATGTCACATGGCAACGTGTAAACTAAAGTGTACACCATAGTGTACATGTAGCAAGGTTCTTACCAATTGAACTTTGCTATTTGCACATTGATTTTTAACATATTGTTTGACACTTAAATTGTTGTCAAGGGTCAAATGGATGGGAAAACTGTTTGAAATTTAAGCTGTTCAATAGGGTAATGTCACGTGGCAAAGTGTAAAGTAAAGCGTACATCATAGTGTACATGTAGCAAGGTTCTTACTGATTGAACTTTGCTATTTGTACACTGATTTTTGACACGTTGTTTAACACTTGCACTGTTTTCAAGTGACGGTTGGATGGATAAACTGTTTGAAATTTAAAATGTCCAACAAAGAAATGTCACATGGTAAAGTATAAACTAAAGTGTACACAATAGTGTACATGTATCAAGGTCCGTACCGATTGAACTTTGCTATTTGTACACAAATTTTTGACACGTTGTTTAACACTTCCATTGTTGTCAAGTGTCAATTGGATGGAGAAGTTGTTTGAAATTTAAACTGTCCAGCAGGGTAATTTCACATGGCCAAGTGTAAACTAAAGTGTATACTGTAGTGTACATGTAGCAAGGTTCTTACCAATTAAACTTTACTATTTGCACTTTGATTTTTGACACGTTGTTTGACACTTGAATTTTTGTGAAGTGTCAATTGGACGGGAAAACTGTTTGAAATTTAAACTGTCCAATAGGGTAATGTCACGTGGTAAAGTGTAAACTAAAGTGTGTACACCATAATGTACATTTAGTAAGATTCTTACCGATTGAAATTCGCTGTTTGTACACTAATTTTTCATACGTTGTTTGACATATGCATTCTTGTGAAGTGTCAATTGGATGGGAAAACTATTTGAAATTTAAACTGACCAACTGGGTAATGTCACGTGGCAAAGTGTAAACTAAAGTGTACACCATAGTGTACATGTAGCAAGGTCCTTACCGTTTAAACTTTGCGATTTTCAAACTGATTTTTGACACATTGTTTGACTCTTGTATTGTTGTCAAGTGTCAATTGGGTGGGAAAACTATTTGAAATTTAAACTGTCCAACAGGGTAATATCACGTGGCAAAGTGTAAACTAAAGTGAACACCATAGTGTACATGTAGCAAGGTTCTTACCGATTGAACTTTGCTATTTGTACACTAATTTTTGACTCGTTGTTTGATGCTTGCATTGTTGTCAAGTATCAATTGGATTGGAAAATTGTTTGAAATTTAAAATGTCCATCAGAGAAATGTCACATGCCAAACTATAAACTAAAGTGTACGCAATAGTGTACATGTAGCAAAGTCCGTACCGATTGAACTTTGCTATTTGTACACATATTTTTGGCACGTTGTTTGACACTTACATCATTGTTAGGTGTCAAATGGATGGGAAAACTATTTGAAATTTAAAATGTCCAACCGGGTAATGTCACGTGGCCAAGTGTAAACTAAAGTGTACACCGCAGTGTACATGTAGCAAGGTTCTTACCAATTGAACTTTGCTATTTGCACATTGATTTTTAACACATTGTTTGACACTTAAATTGTTGTCAAGTGTTAACTGGATGGAAAAACTGTTTGAAATTTAAATTGTCCAATATGGTAATGTCACGTTGCAAAGTGTAAACTAAAGTGTACACCATAGTGTACATGTAGCAAGTTTTTTACCGATTGAACTTTGCTATTTGTACACTAATTTTTGACATGTTGTTTGACACTTTCATTGTTTTCAAGTGACAATTGGATGGGAAAACTATTTGAAATTTAAAATGTCCAACAGAGATATGTCACATGACAAAGTATAAACTAAAGTGTACATAATAGTGTACATGTAGCAAGGTCCGTATAGATTGAACTTTGCTATTTGTACACAAATTTTTGACACGTTGTTTGACACTTGCATTGTTGTCAAGTGTCAATTGGATGGAAAAACTGTTTGAAATTTAAACTATCCAATAGGGTAATGTCACGTGGGAAAGTGTAAACTAAAGTGTACACCATAATGTACATGTCGCAAAGTTCTTACCAATTGAAATTCGCTATTTGCACATTGATCTTTGACACGTTGTTTGACACTTGAATTGTTTTCAAGTGTCAATTAGATGGGAAAACTATTTGAAATTTAATTTGTCCAACAGGATAATGATACGTGGCAACGTGTAAACTAAAGTATACATCATAGTGTAATTGTCGCAAGGTTCTTACCTATTGAACTTTGCTATTTGTATACTGATTTTTGACACTTGCATTGTTATCATGTGTCAATTGGATGGAAAAACTGTTTGAAATTTAAACTTTCCATTGGGGTAATGTCACGTGACAAAGTGTAAACTAAAGTGTACACCATAGTGTACATGTAGCAAGTTTCTTACCGATTGAACTTTGCTATTTGTACACTGATTTTTGACACGTCGTTTGACACTTGCATTGTTTTCAAGTGGCGATTGGATGGGAAAACTATTTGAAATTTAAATTGTCCAACAAGGTAATGTCACGTGGCCAAGTGTAAACTAAAGTGTACACCATAGTGTACATGTAGCAAGGTTCTTACCAATTGAACTTTTCCATTTGCACATTGATTTTTGACACGTTGTTTAACACTTAAACTATTGTAAAGTGTCAATTGGATGGAAAAACTATTTGAAATCTAAACTGTCCAACTGGATAATGATACGTGGGAAAGTTTAAACTAAAGTATACACCATAGTGTACTTGTCTCAAGGTTCTTACTGATTGAACTTTGCTATTTGTACACTGATTTTTGATATTGTTATCATGTGTCAATTGAATGTAAAAACTATTTGAAATTTAAACTTTCCAACGGGGTAATGTCACGTGACAAAGTGTAAACTAAAGTGTACACCATAGTGTACATGTAGTAAGGTTCTTACCGATTGAAGTTTGCTATTTGTACACTGATTTTTGACACGTTGTTTAACACCTGCATTGTTGTCAAATGTTAATTGGTTGGGATAACTATTTGAAATTTAAACTATCCAGCAGGGTAATGTCACGTGGCAAAGTGTAAACTAAAGTGCACACCATAGTGTACATGTTGCAAGGTTCATCCTGATTGAACTTTCCTATTTGTACACTAATTTTTGACACATCATTCGACACTTGCATTATTGTCAAGTGTCAATTGGAAGGGAAAATGGTTTGAAATTTAAATTGTCCAATAGGGTATTGTTACGTGGCAAAGTGTAAACTAAAGTGTACATGTAGTAAGGTTTTCACCGATAGAACTTTGCTATTTGTACACTAATTTTTGGCACGTTGTTTGACACTTGTATTGTTTTGTAGTGTCATTTGGATAGGAAAACTGTTTGAAATTTAAAATGTCCAATAGAGAAATGTCACATGGCAAAGTATAAACTAAAGTGTACACAATAGTGTACATGTAGCAAGGTCCGTACTGATTGAATTTCGCTATTTGTACACAAATTTTTGACACATTGTTTGACACTTGCATTGTTGTCAAGTGTCAATTGGATGGGAAAACTATTTGAAATTTAAACTGTTCAAAAGGGTAATGTCACGTGGCCAAGTGTAAACTAAAGTGTACACCATAGTGTACATGTCGCAAGGTTCTTACCAATTTGGGGGTGTGACAGAGAGTGGTATCAGAGCGAGGTTATAATTATGTAGACTGTCCATGTACATGATCTCAGAATATGAAAGAGCACAGCTATGCCAGTAAGTTTTATTTGTTGCATTATTTGTTGCATATTTCATGAATGATATTGGCCAACCTTTATTTCCAGCCATGGTAAGAACCAGAGATTCTAGTAGTAGTAGAGCTAGAACTCCGGGGCAAGAGGCATCTATTCAAGATGACAGTCGGGATGTTGTTATTGATAGGCTTACAGAATTAGTTGAGCGCCAATCTCAACAAATTCAACAATTAATACAACAAAGAGAAAGGGGGGAACAATAAAGGGTGGAATTCTTACAACCACAGCAAAGGGCTGAACATATTGAGACAGTTGGAGAAAGATTTAGAAAACTAAACCCTCCAATATTTGAGGACGCATTAGATCCAACTGCAGCAGAGGATTGGTTGAGAACTTTAGAGAATATGTTCAGGTATACGAGAGTCTCAGAAGTAGAAAAAGTGGTTTGTGCATCCTTTATGCTACGAGGTAGTGCTGGACATTGGTGGGATACGATGAGTAGCATTGAAGATGTAAATGCCATGACTTGGGAGAGATTTAAAGAGTTATTTCGTAATAAATATTTTACAGCTCCTGTTTGAGCCATGAAGATGAATGAATTTATACAGTTAAGACAAGGAGGGATGACAGTGGGAGAGTATATTCGTAAGTTTGAACAACTATCCAGGTTTGCTACCCACATGGTTAATACTGAGGTACTAAAGGTAGAAAGATTTCTTGAGGGGCTAAGACCGGAACTATATAGAGATGTAAGCATGGCAGGAATCCTAGATGTTTCATATTCTCAAATTGCGGAGAGAGCCTTAGTTGCAGAACAAGCTGAACAAAGGATTAGTTGTGGTCAAGAGGCTCGTCGACAGTTTAGGCAAGGTCAAGGACAGCATTGGCCTAGAAACGATAAGAAAAGGTCTTTCCAAGGACAAAATCAGAAGCCTAAGTTTCAATCGAGACAAGGACAACAACATTGGGATCAGGGCAAACGTCCAAGGATAGATCAAGGAAAAGCCTCAACAACATAACCATCTTGTCCCAAATGTGGTAGACAGCATACTGGAGCATGTCCTATAGAGACTAGAACATGTTATGTTTGTGGAAAGATGGGACATCTTGCTAGAGCATGCCCAGGTAATCCAAACCCTATGGAACAAAAGAAAGTGCCAGCTAGGGTGTTTACTATTACCAGATCTGATGCTGAGACAAATCCATCCGTGGTAATAAGTAAATTCTCTATTTTTGGCATCATAGCACTAGTACTATTTGATTCTGGAGCCACACATTCATTTGTGTCTACTGAGTATGTGAGGAGGTTGGGTAGGACACCTGATATACAAGAGGTTAGTTATAGTGTAACTATTCCATCTGGAGATGTACAACAAACCAATCTAATTGTAAGAGCATGTGCAATCCTCATAGAAAATCGAGAGCTCTATGCAGATTTAATTGTGTTAGAAATGAAAGATTATGATATAATTTTGGGTATGGATTGGTTGTCAAAATATCAAGCTACTATATATTGTATGAGGAAGTCAGTAACCTTTCAACCTTTGGGAAATAAGCCATTTACATTCATTGGGATCGAAAAATATTTTAGAGTTCCAACCATATCGGTGTTGAAAGCACAAAGGTTACTAGATAGTGGGTGTGCAGGGTATTTGGTTAGTGTTAATGCTATTGAAGCACAACACAGTCCGAATCTTAGTGATGTGCCAGTGGCACAAGAATTTCCAGAGGTATTTCCTGATGATTTACCTGGGGTACCACCAGATCGTGAGATAGAGTTTGTAATTGATTTAATTCCAGGAACATCTCCAATTTCCAAGGCTCCATATAGAATGGCCCCAACTGAACTAAAAGAGTTGAAGTTACAATTTCAAGAGTTGTTAGATAAAGGTTTTATTAGACCTAGCTTTTCACCATGGGGTGCACCAGTATTGTTTGTTCGTAAAAAGGATGGTACTATGAGGCTGTGCATCGATTATCGAGAGTTGAATAAGGTGACAATTAAAAATAAATACCATTACCGAGAATTGATGATTTGTTTGATCAACTTCAGGGTGCATCTGTATTTTCGAAGATTGATTTGCGATCTGGATACCATCAACTTAAAATAAAGGGAGATGACATTTCTAAGACAGCATTTAGTACGAGATATGGTCATTATGAGTTTTTGGTAATGCCATTTGGGTTAACAAATGCCCCAGCAGCTTTTATAGATCTAATGAATAGGGTATTTGGAGAATTTCTCGATAAGTTTGTAATTGTATTTATCGATGATATCCTTATTTATTCTCGTACTAAGGAAGAACATGCGAAACACTTGAGAATAGTTCTACAGGTCTTAAAGGACAAGCAGTTATATGCTAAGTTTAAGAAATGTGAATTTTGGTTAGATAGAGTTGTATTTTTGGGACATGTAGTATCGGGTGAGGGTATATCAGTAGATCCAAGTAAAGTAGAGGCTATTAATAATTGGCCACGACCTACAAATCCTTCAGAGGTCAGAAGTTTTATGGGTTTTGCTGGATATTATCGTAGATTTGTGGAAGGATTTTCCAAAATAGCTTCTTCTTTAACGAAATTAACCAGAAAGAGTACTAAGTTTGAATGGACAAATGCTTGTGAGCAAAGTTTTCAGGAATTGAAGAAAAGACTAACTTCAGCCCCTATCCTTTCAATCACATCTGGTACTGAAAATTTTGTAGTTTATAGTGATGCTTCAAAGAATGGTTTGGGATCTGTATTGATGCAAAATGGTAAAGTTATTGCATATACCTCTAGACAACTAAAAGAGTACGAAAAGAATTACCCTACACATGATTTGGAACTCGCCGTAGTTGTGTTTGCACTTAAGATATGGAGGCATTATTTGTATGGAGAGCGGTGTGAGATTTACACTGATCACAAAAGTTTTAAGTACCTATTTACACAAAAGGAATTGAATATGAGATAAAGAAGGTGGCTAGAGTTGGTAAAGGATTATGATTGTGTAATAATCTATCATCCTGGTAAGGCTAATGTTGTAGCTGATGTATTGAGTAGGAAGTCGACATCTAGTGTTTCGAATATGATTGTAACTCAAAAATCAGAATTGATAGATTTACAGAAAATGGGTATTGAAGTTATGTCACAAGGATCTATAGAGGCTAAACTTGCTGCGTTGACACTTCAGCCAACTTTACTGAATAAAATTCAACAAGGACAACAGGAAGATGATTATTATTCCAAAATAAAGAATGATATACACGATGGAAAAGCTTCAGATTTTCATATATTAGCAGATGATATCTTGCGGTTTAGAGGACGATTATATGTACCTGATACAGAAAATATCCGAAGTGATATTTTATCTGAAGCTCATATAACACCCTATTCTGTTCATCCTGGAGCTACTAAAATGTATAGAGATTTGAAGTTGCACTATTGGTGGCCGAACATGAAAAGTGAGATAGCCGAATACGTGGGACAATGTTTAACTTGTCAACAGATAAAAGCAGAACATCAAAGGCCAGCAGGAACATTACAACCATTACCTATCCCGGAATGGAAATGGGAAAGAATCACAATGGACTTTGTGGTGAAATTACCAAAAATGACTAAAGGATATGATAGTATTTAGGTTATTGTGGATAGGTTAACAAAATCAGCCCATTTCATTCCAGTTTGTTCCACTTACTCCATGGACCGATATGCTCAGCTTTATGTACAAGAAATAGTCAGACTTCATGGAGTACCACTATCTATTATCTCAGACAGGGATTCTAAGTTTTTATCTC